>NW_016107604.1:232453-252881 GCF_001604975.1 Cebus imitator
GACGGGGTTTCACCGTGCTGACCAGGATGGTCTCGATCTCTTGACCTCATGATCCACCCGCCTCGGCCTCCCAAAGTGCTGGGATTACAGGCTTGAGCCACCGCGCCCGGCTAAAAAATTTTTTAAATTTTTTATTGTACTTTAGGTTCTGGGGTACATGTGCAGATCATGCAGGATTGTTGCATAGGTACATACACGGCAATGTGGTTTGCTTCTTCCATCCCCCCCATCACCTATAACTGGAATTTCTCCCCATGTTATCCCTCCCCAACCTCCCTACCCCCCGCTGTCCCTCCCCGAGTCCCCCCTAACAGACCCTGGTGTCTGATGCTCCCCTCTCTGTGTCCATGTGTTCTCATTGTTCAATACCCACCGATTAGTGAGAACATGCAGTGTTTCATTTTCTGTTCTTGTGTCAGTTTGCTGAGAATGATGGTTTCCAGATTTTGATGGAGTCTCCCTCTGTCACCAGGCTGGAGTGTAGTGGCGTGATCTTGGCTCATTGCAACCTCTGCGTCCTGGGTTCAAGCGATTCTCCTGCCTCGGCCTCCTGAGTAGCTGGGATTACAGGTGTATGCCACCACGCTCAGCTAATTTTTGAATTTTTAGTAGAGACGGGGTTTCACCATGTTGGCCAAGATGGTCTCGATCTCTTGACCTTGTGATCTGCCCGCCTCGGCTTCCCAAAGTGCTGGGATTATAGGTGTGAACCACTGCGCCCGGCCATATAATTTTTTTTTTTTTTTAATAGATATGGAGTCTTGTCATTTTGCCCAGGCTGGTCTTGAGCTTCTGGCCTCAAGTGATCATCCCATCTCAACTTCCCAAAGTGCTGGTATTTGTGTGCTGGGGGGCAGGGTCTCACTCTGTCACCCAGGCTGGAGTGCAGTGCACAATCTCAGTTCACTGCAAGATCTGCCTCCCTAGTTCAAACGATTATTCTGCCTCAGCCTCCCAAGTATCTGGGATTACAGGTTCATGCCACCATGCCCAGCTAATTTTTGTATTTTTGGTAGAGACGGTCAACCTTGTTGACCGGGCTGGTGTTGAACTCCTGACCAAGTGATCTGCCTGCCTCGGCCTCCCAAAGTGCTGGGATTATAGGCCAAAGTTGCTAGTATTTTAATGTACTTGCTTTATCTATCAAATGTCAAACTATCTAGCTGTTCATCTTCCCATGCCTTACCCATATTATTTTCTAATGCATTAAAAAAATAATGTCCTTATTCTTCTGCATTATAAGTTCAGCATTTATTTCATAATTTTTTCCAAGTAAAATTTCCATAAAGTGGAATGCACAAATCTTAAATGCACTACTCTGTCCTTGGAGTGCTGTATTTTTATAATTTTAAAAAATTTTAAATACTAAACTTTTTTCTCTTTTTACAAAACCAAGCTGGTAGGTATCACGTAATTTCTATAAATTGTATGAGAAGTGCAGTCGGTAAGGTAATTGGGAATGATCGCATATTATGAGCGTATTGGAAAGGTCACGTTTACTCTAATATGAAGCTTGTTCCCTTACCATTCCTGGCTCTTTCGGTTCTCTCACCTCCTCCCTCCTCACAGACACACACGAGAGAGAAAGTATAGCAATTAATAGGTGAAGATTTTTTCCATATTCAAATGTGAATGGCTCGTTTAAAAACTTTTGCATATTGGCAACCACTTTCTTCCATCTTTCCTTTTCATAAGAAATTCAAGGAGAGGCCGGGCGTGGTCATTCACGCTCATAATCCCAGCAGTTTGGGAACCCGAGGTGGGCGGATCATGAGGTCAGGAGTTCAAGACCAGCCTGGCCAACATGGTGAAACACCGTCTCTACTGAAAATAAAAAATTAGCTCGACATGGTGGCGGGTGCCTGTGATCCCAGCTACTTGAGGAGGCCGAGGCAGAAGAATTGCCTGAACCTGGGAGACAGAGGTTGCAGTGAGCCAAAATCGCGCCAGTGCACTCCAGCCTGGGCGATCGAGCAAGACTCCATGGCGGGGGGGAAGGGAGAAGAAATTCAAGGAGAAAGTCTACATGCAATGTTGCATAGCAAGCAAAACCCCTCTAAGTTCGATACAGCCACTCTGTAAAGGCCAATAGACAATTCCATGGCAATTCATGGTGGCATTTGTCCATGTGGAAGGAAAGATCCCTATGACGTGGCAGATTACCTTAGTATTGTGAGGGGGCACATTTGTGGTGCTCATTAGGAGATGCAGGTGGTGATTACTGGTTCCCTGGGGAATTCTCCCTCGTGTTCTTTGAATTATACACCACTGCTATTCCAGGTTGCTTGAATGATAGAAAAGGAAACCCACACAAGGGTAGGACAAGAATTAGCCGTAGCTCTCGGATGTCCTACCTGTAAAAAATGAGGGAGGTTTCTCTTTGCAGACAATTTAGTGTGTGCATCCAAATGCCAGGTGTTGTGGGTAAAACAGAAACCTCAGGGTAGAATCTCTGGAAGGAACCAACTGTTCAGTTGGGAAGGGAAGATGTGGGGACATGGTGGTTAGGAAGGATGAGGGTGTAGGTACACTGAGTCCAGAGAGCAGGGATGGCTGCTAGTCACAGTGGTTAGGCAAGTTTTCTGTTTCCATTTCCAATTGTGTTTCTTGGGAAGCCTCTGGTTTCGGGTGGTTGGGGGTGGATGGACAGAGGGGCTGGGGAACTTACAAGGTCCCTGTGAATTGCTCAGAGCAATTCTTTCAATCCAGCAAGTATGTTATAGCGATGGCAGATTTGTGAAAGTGTTGGCAGATAGAGAAGATATGTTGGGGCTGATTGTGTAGGACCCGAATTGAGAGACAATTTTGAAGGCTAAGTTTCCAGGATCAGTTTTCATTTCTTATTTGTAATTGACAGAAATCATAGACTACGATCTTTTGAAAGAAAGAATGGTACCCATTTGCCTATTTATTGTTTGGATAAAGAAATAAAAGACTGTGTAACCTGTTACTAAATAAGTTAAAAGAGAAATGATGGCCAAACAAAATGTGCAGAATAAATTTTTAATCTCAAGGTAACTCCCTAAATCCTAGGTGGTACCTTTTCACAAGAAAAGAAAGTGGCCGGAAAGAGTTGTGAAGAGTTGCATCCCTGTTTTTTTTTTTTTAATGGAGATATGATCACTTTTTAGACCACAAACAAACAGAAGAAGCCCAGCAGCATTTCTTGGGTATAGTTACTCATCCTCTCAAATGTTGCAAAATACCGAGGGGAAAGGAAAACCAGAAGTTGAAGGTGGGGGGGCTTGGTGGTTTAAAAAATATGGTGACTAACTGACTTGTGCTGACTAATATTGGTGAACTCATAATGAGTAACAATAGTGAATTTAGAAGGAATATAAGAAGAAGGAGAGCTATTTAAAGATTGCTTTAATACAAAAGGCAGCTGAAGTGGTCGCAATAAGGATTCCCTTAGGGAGATTCGAAAGTAACTCTGTTTAAGCTTCTTAGGAAGTTCTGTCTTTTTGAGAATTGTTACAAGTATGGCTTCTTTTCCACTGGCTTCCTGGGGGGAGTTTTTCCTGGGGGGAGCTTGCTTCTTGTTTTGCATTGAAGAAATACCATAGATGTTCATTAAGCAAGAGTAACCAGTTGATCAAAACAAGGCTGGCAGTGATGTCTGTGAACCGAAACCATAAAAGGTTTGTTTGAATTTTTCTTCCTTGGATTTTTTTTTTCTTATCATGATATAAAAAAGTACAAGAACTGACCAACCATCCTTTTCATAAACATAGATGCTATCTTTTTAAAACGAAGGATCATAACATTATTTATGAATAGAGAAAACATAAAACTAATCAAAATGTGCAAGGACAGGATAGTCTTGTGGAATTTTCTATTATCTGTGTGTTAATCAAAAAAGTTTTGTTTTCATTCTTCTTGAAAATATTTTTTAAATGTTATTTTCCTTGAAACTCCATTTTCCTAACTTCCCTTGACCCTGGGCCAGATAAGGGGTCTGGAGAAACCATCCTGTAGGGCTTGGTGTTTTATTTAGGAAAAAATTTATCTTAGAGTTTTGCTTTCACAATTAGAGAAGATTGTTTATTTTAAAGGGAAATAGTTTTTTAAATCTAATTTGGTTATTCTACTCTTCGGTGCTTTTGTTGGTATATATATAAATGAAAAATGAATTCAGAGGGATTTATAAGGATGTTTGGTGTAAGAATTACCTCAAGCCTTTGCAAGACACGTCAATCCAAATTGAGGGTGTCTCCTGTTTTTATGTCTTTTGGTTTTGGCCAGTGCCAGGTATTACAAGTATCGTCTCTCTTATGCATAATCACTATTTCCAGTTTATTCTGAAGTACTATAATCGCTTATTATGTAAAATTCAGAGATTGAAGGTTTTCCAGTCTCATCTAGGTTTAGCACTTTGGGAAAAGGTTAATAAACAGCACGACTCTATTTTAATTTTGACATGGAAGCCCCTGAATGACTTTAACTGTTTTATTTTTTAAATTCATGTTAGCAACGTTTGAAATACCTTTCCTAAAATGAAACTTCAGTATTGGATGGAACTTAAGAGTCTTGGGTTTATTGGAGCTTTTCAGCAGAGAGCAGTGATGAGCTGAGAAGTATGGATGACCAGGACTGTTTTATTCAGGACATTATTGAATGGACCAGGAAATGCTACAGATATTAATAAATATGATTGGAGTGCAGAAGCCAAACCTTGTTGGAACTGGTGAACTCCTAGCTATTTGGTTTTAATTTAAAAAGGAACCTTGGTTTTCAGCCCTGACACACAAAAGGAATCTAGAAGTTATTATTGAATAGCTAACCCTGTATTTAAGCAGTAAAAGTCACTCGGGTGTCCAGCATCATCAGCGTCATGCAAACAGGGTGGAAAGCATTTGTTTCCTCCTTGCTCAGAGTTACTCTTTGAATCTTACGCAGTTTTCAAACATGTAGGAGGATGGACAGTTTTTATGTTGGTCAATGCTAAAGAGAATGGGTTTCGTCAGACTGCAGAGATAATAGTGACACAAAGTAATGGCTTAGTAAATGTGTTGACTTGCTAGATTCACAAACCTTGTCTTAAAATTCTGGAATGGCCGGGCACGGCGGCTCAAGCCTGTAATCCCAGCACTTTGGGAGGCCGAGGCGGGTGGATCATAAGGTCAAGAGATCGAGACCATCCTGGTCAACATGGTGAAACCCCGTCTCTACTAAAAATACAAAAAACATTAGCTGGGTATGGTGGCGCGTGCCTGTAATCCCAGCTACTCGGGAGGCTGAGGCAGGAGAATTGCCTGAACCCAGGAGGTGGAGGTTGCGGTGAGCCGAGATCGCGCCATTGCACTCCAGCCTGGGTAACAAGAGCGAAACTCCGTCTCAAAAAAAAAAAAAAAAAATTCTGGAATGACAGTAAGGCTTGAATCCTGAAAGAAGACATTTTAAAAAAATAAAGCAAACAATATTTTATATAATGAGACTCAAATCACAGAATTAATTGTGCAAAGACGTATGCCCGTTGGAGATATAAAATAAGCTCAAGAAGTAATTCTATCAGGTGATGGAGCTAGAAGTGTGAAGAGGTGTCTCTGGTCACTGAAGAAAGCAGAGTGCCATCTAGTGGAATCATTTTACTATAACATTCAGTACACAATAACTTATAGATTTAGGTTCTTTTTTTTTCCGCCGTTACAGAAATGGGGTCTTGCCATGTTGCCCAGGCTGGTCTGGTCTTTAACTCCTGGGTGGGCTCCAAGCAATCTTCCTGCCTTGGCCTCCCAAAGTGTTCCGTGCCTGGCCAAGATTTAGATTCTTAATAAAACATGTAACAATTGATTTTCTTATTCAAAGAGTGATTTTTTAAAGCTTTTGATTTTGAGCTAATTTAGAATTTGCAGAATTGTGAAAATAGTACAGAGAGTTCCCATATACCCCTTGCCCAGCTTCCTCTGTTAACCGTGGTATACTTATCAAGGCCAGGAAATTAACATTGGTGCAGAACTACTAACTGAACTGCAAACTGTATTTGGATTTCACCAGTTTTTCCACATAGGGCCTTCTTCTGTTCCAGGATCCCATCCAGGATCCCACAGTGTTTTTAGTCATCACGTCTCCTTAGGCTCTAAATCTGAGACACTTCTTCCTCAGTTCAAAGAGTGTTTACTAAAAATGCTTCTCTAGGGATTGTGGCTGTTATAAAATACATTTTGAAAATATAGGAGACTTCGAAAATTAAAAGGTAGTCATGAAATAAGAATTTTGACCTAGAAATATTTATTCTGCGTGTCCCCCCCCACCCCATCTTTGAAAACAGCTTTTTATATTTGCAAAGTACTTTATAAGTTTTACTTATTATCAGAAGTTATGAGGGGCATAAACAAATCTTTGACAATTTCCTCATGTTGCTTAAAAGGAAATTGAGCCATAGGGGAGCTTTATATTTTTTGCCTTAGCTTGTGTAGCAGTCTGTCACACACTGGCAGGTAGAAAAAAGGACAAGAAATTGCAAAGTAATTGAAAAGTGAACCTTATTTTGCCAACTCTTTCTTTATTATGACAGTAACTGAGTTTTAAAACAAAAGACAAATTACACTGCCTAATGAATCAAATATTTTATTCTTCAACGTTTTCCAAATGTTTGCCATATTTAAGCATCATATATATTTATGTAGTTTTTAAAGTAATAGTTTGGGCTAAGAATGCTAAACTTTTTGCTGCCTTAAATTTTGAAAAAAAATATTTCTATTACAATTTTTTTTTTTTTTTTTTTTTTGAGATGAAGTCTCTCTCTTGTTGCCCAGGCTGGAGTGCAATGGCGTGATATCCACCCACTGCAATCTCCGCCTCCCTGGTTCAAGCGATTCTCCTGCCTCAGCCTCCTGACTAGCTGGGATTACAGGCACCTGCCACCACGCCCGGATAATTTTTGTAATTTTAGTAGAGACAGTTTTACCATGTTGGCCAGGCTGGTCTCAAACTTCTGACCTCAGGTGATCCGTCTGCCTCGGCCTCCCTAAATGCTGTGATTACAGGCGTGAGCCATGGCGCCCAGCCTTTACAGTTATTTTTTAAAAATAGAAGTAATTTTTTGATCCTGAAAGAACTTCCTGGTTCTGTTGCACTCCATGTATGGGAGATGAGAATAATGAATTGGGGAACCAGTTTGAGGCTTATTTTATTGGTTTACAGCTTCATTCCCCAAAATACTGCCTTTTGCACTGTGTGAGTCTTCTGAACATAATGACCACAGTGAACTCTGGTGTACCTGAAAGCAGGGGAAAGGCCTGGAATTTCCACAGAGAATGTAACGTTTTCCTTTATCCCTGCTCCACACCCACTTTCCTCAAATCAACTCTAATAAATGTGGTGATGTGATACAAAATAAAACTGCCTCCCAAACCAAGGAGGAGGCAAGGGCCTCAACCAACCAACAAAGACACCTTACTTGGAAAGCTCACCATCAGGTTGATGATGGCATGAGGGAAGAATGGATGTGCTGTGTCTCCAACAACAGGCCTTTGAGCTGCAGTCAGCCCATGAAGTAGCCAAGCTCCCAAGGCTGGGTGCCTTTGGAAGCTGACAAGTCTCCTTTCCCAGAATGCTCTTCTTGATTGGGAGGTAAAAACGTGTTGCTTTTCCATTGATTGTGTGATTGGGACCTCTCAATTTTTTTCTCAATTCATTTTAATTTTAGGCTTCACCTATATGCGTAGGTAAAGTTATTTGGAAGTGAAAGCAAACATAGAATTACCTGCCTTTAAGGCGACATAGGGAAGCAGAGAAATTTAGTGTCTTTTTAGGTTTCTTACCTGCCTTGAAGGCAAAGAAATTTAGTGTCTTTTTTTTAGGTTTCTCACCTACTACTAGGAACCCTCCTCTCTGTCTCTCTCCCTCTTTCCCCAGACCCTCCCTGTGTCCCTCTCTCCCTCCCTCCTTTCCCTTTTCTCTCTCTTTTCACTGTATCTCCCTCCTCTCCTCTTTTTCTCCTTTCCTTACGACTCAGGCAACCCAACTAGTCATGGGGCCGGCGGGGGGAGGGGGTGGGTGGGCAGGCTTTTGGTGTCCTCCTACCCTGTCCTCTCTTTACTGACAGAAACAAACTTGCATGTAGCATTTAGACATGTATTTGTGGCTGGTAGCTATTACTCCTTTCAGGTAAAATACTTGAAACTTAATGGATGCCTTGGGAAGGTAATAACTCAAGGTTAAGAACTGATTATTTTAAGCTTGTGAGCGTTCGAGCAACAGCATTTCGCTACTGCTCAGTTGTTCCCTACACCAGGACTGAGCTTGCCAGTGTCTAATCACATGAGAAGCACCCAAAGTCACCCTCATAAAAACTACTGATTATAAAATGGCCTCCTTCAGAACGCAGGAAGCAAGCATTTTTCAGACCTGTGAATGAAAGGAGACTTTCCAAATGAATCCATTTACACAGTGTACTAGATCATATTACATCTCATGAACCAAACTGTAAGAGCAATGTGAAAACATTCCGATGGGAGAAATAATTTGTCTGTTCAGCTGTATACTTCTACAATTTTCTATTGACATGTGTATTGGAGATTGGATTTCCAATAGATCATTTTTACATTAACGTTTAGCAGGATTCTATTTTTCACAAACCTCCATCTTTGGTAACTTGAGTTTATCATTAAGCATTTTCAGTAACATTCTGGATGTCTGTGTATTTCTTCCCTCACAGCAAGTGGGAAAAGAGTTGTATTGGTTCTTCTTGCAGTTGTCTGTAATTAAAAATGGCTTTGTGCTTTTTAGGACAACACTTTCAAAATAGTATAAGTTGGGCATTTTATGCACAGTGAAAGTTGGGCATTTATGCCTATGAAATGGTGTGAGAAAAGGAGGGAGCCATGTTTCCCCTATAAATATTGAGAGAAGACATTCACTTTGCAGACGTTATGTTAGTACAAATTCTCTTATTCCTGGTTAATTTCCTTTCATTGACGTTCAACAAATGTGCATTGTTAACCTTCGGCTATAGTAGTAGTTATTCAGTTTTTAAAGATGAGCTTTTATCACTACAAACCAGGAACACTTAAGTGCTTATAGAATCAGGCTGTTGTAGTGAGTTAAACTGTTGAACTGTTCCCAGGATTGGTTGTTGTGACGTGCTTTTGAATTCCTGCATTTGTAAGTGAGCAGTTTCCCTATTTATGTACTCTGCAGTTTTTAATGCTTAATAAATGTTAATATTCCATATCTACTCTAGAGGGTTTTTAGAGCATGTAGCATTATCAAGTTTAAAGCCTATGAGAAGAGTTTTTATGGTATTTAATGAATACTAAGGTTTTCTGTGAATTGGAGTTAATGAAAAATTCATTTTTTTCATGTACTCTAAATATTTCATGCTTTAAAAATAGACTGGTCTTGGCTGCATTTGGTTTTTGTGACCTTTCCTTCATTATTATTTGAGAATGTTACAAAATAGGATCTTTGCCGATACTTTGCATATATCATAAAAATATGTGATTCTCCCATCATCGGTATTAAATGAAAGCACTTTTTTAAGCCTCGGATTTTCCTTGTCTGTATCAGACACGTTTCACTATGGGCTGAGCAGAGGTGTTGAATAGCATATAGCACCAGGCCCAATGTGGCCTTCTCTGCATCCGTGGTGTGAGCCTTTCTGCTCGATATCATGCTCATCTTACATGATTATCACAACCCCATACTTAGCAAGAGAGTTCCCAGCCTATAAGTAGATTTATTCTATCTTAAGCCTTGGCTTATATGAGAGAGGTTTGTGGCATCTGGGAGATGAAATCATGGAAATTTGATTAAGAAGAGAAAAGCGGGGGGCATATTGTTTGGTCTGTCCTGTTTTGAGGTGAACAAGGTCTCTAAGAACTTTTTCTTAAAGCCTGTGTGAATTTGTGTTATTTTAGAAACGCTCTTTCCTCTTACCCTTCTCAGGAACTGCATACTCAAAGATACTGCATATTTGGCAATGAGAGTTAGCTAGATCTATCCCCCCTGCTTTTTAAAAAAAAAAAAAAAAAAAAAAAAAACAGATGGAGAAACTGAGTCCTGAAGGGTTATAACATCCTTGAAGTTATACAAAGAACTGAAGTAGCATCTGGCTTGTCTAGGAGGTCAAGATGAGGAAGACTTCTTGATTGACTCCCTCTTAAAGAGAAATGCTTTTGCTCAACATTGTAAGTATTGACCTTCTGATTATATCACTAATGCTTTTTTTAAAAAATGTTAAAGCTTACATTGAAAAAATACATATGCCACTTTTAAAATGGAGGCTTTCAGCAGCATTTCGATATATCCATATGTTATGGTTTGGGCCAAATTAACCAGCCAATTTCAGATCTGTTTTTTTTTGGAAAGCTTAGGTATATATTCAGTTGAACTTTCTGTCAAATCACAGCTTGAAGAAGCTATCTCCAAACTGCTTTTCATGTACTGGTTAAATTAAGGATGCTTCTCTCAGGCACAGCTCATGTTCTCCTAATTTGGGCCGGCCATCCCTTACTGGTGCTCCCCATGCTGTGCCTGTTTCTTGTTGCCTCTGAAGCATCACGCTGCCTGTGACCTTTCTGGTGCCTCTCTGTCCTCAAGTACCTGGGTTCCTGGAGGGCCTGGGTCAGGGCCTGAGTGCTCAGGATCAGGCGGAAGCCACACCAGAGAGCCCTCTCTTCCTGCCCACCCCTGGAGAGGAGAGTCAAGGTCCTCAAATTACCTGGCTAGAAAGCTCCCCTGGGATCTCTGATCACAGCCAGGGCAGAGAATTCTTGCTGTAATGAATGAAGGACTCATCTCGTTGGGGAGAAACCCAGAAAGTAACATGGATGATACTAACCTTTACTCAGTGCTCATGTTTGAGGTCCATGGAGAATATAAGAGATTTTCCCATATTCTCTCATGGGTATTGTGTGCTAGGCTCTGAAACAGTTATTATACATTTCATCTGTATTGCAACTCTGTGAGGAAGAGATGATTGGCCTTATTTTAGAAAGGAGGCCATAGATACTTAAGAGAACATTCAAGTTATTTGCCCAAAATCACATTGTAAACGATAGAGAGGATATGCATTACCTTCACTTGTCTGATTTCACCAAGCGCATACCAAGAAAAGAACATATATCAAAATGGGTGTTGAGTTTGAGATTTCCTTTCTTATTCGTATATGAATATAAATAACAACTTCTTTTTCAAGGCACATTTTCCATTTTGCCGAACTTTTGGGTAATAGTGACATTGGAAATATATTTTTTGAGGTCCCACTTTATACCAGATCCGGTCTAGGTACTGGAGATACAGCAGTGAGCATATGCAAAAGCAAGTTATTTTTATCAGGTTCTGAGATAAAACTAGAAAGGAGCTTTATCTGTGCATATTTCATCATGTTCTTTCTTTAATAGCAAGGCATTGAAACATAGAGCCCAAGATTAATTGCTGTTATTTTTCCATTGACTCACAGAATTACCGAACTAACAGGGTACTTCTGAGGTTACTTAGCCAGCTTCTGAGGGTCTGGACGGAATGCCAACCTAAACCATTCTTTTATTAATAATTTTTAGGGAGAAAGACTGCATTAGGCCTTTGTGGTAGCTGCTGCTTTAGACCCTTACAGCCTGTTGTGATGATGATAAATTATTTCTGGCCCATCAGAGTTGGATGGAATAAATGTGATTTTTAAACTGAATATACGAAAGACATTTTTAAAATCCTAAATTCTATACTTTTATCCAAAATAAGTGTCTTCAGAGGTTATGAAATGGGAAGCAGAGTCCCAGGGAGGTGATCATACACCTGTTTGATACTGGCGTGGCCTGAATCGTACCCACTGTGATGCCAATGCCTGACAGTTTCTTCTGCCTTTGTATCCCAAATTGATTGGTCAGTTTACCCCAGTTTGCAATGCAGTTTAGAATCTCCCAGAAACACCTCTTCTAGTAGTTTTCTTAGCCCTCTTGTAGTTGACTTGACTTTGATTTTTGCTTCCAGAAAGCTCTATGCTTCATATGGACTTGCATACCAAGATTTTGTTCATCTGTTGGTCATTTTGGTTAGCAGAGCCTGATGTCCTATTATAATGGAATGATTGATTACTGGGCTACAGACTTGGGTCTTTTTTTTTTTTTAACCTTCCCATGTGGCAGTTTGCCATATGCAAAACTTAAATGGTAGCCAGTTTCACCCCAAGTTTCAGATTCCATCGCTGTGTTTGTCCCTTGAAAGTATAGATTATTCCCTATCATAAGAATGCCAGTTGTAGAGGAAACATCTCCTAAAAGAATAACTTGTCAAATTCTGATAGAAATTTTTCATTAGAAGTCTCCTCATCTATGAAATAAGGGCATGGGTGGAGAGGTTTATGAGGTTACTTTGAGCTTTATGAGTCTGACTCAATGGGGGAAGTACTGCAGCCATTCAGTTGGGTGCCACGACTTTGTTTCCAAACTCAGGCTGACTCCACTCAGGTGCCCTGCCTTGGATTGGGAATGGCTGGCTTGTTGTTGTCCTGAGAAGCCCATGCCAGAAACTCGAGTCACCTACTTTGGGGTATCTGAGGGCAGTGTTTTTCAAACTTTTTCTGTGGCAGCTAAGTTTTCTTCAAAGGAATAAAGAATTAAAAAAATAAAAACTCTGTCAATTGCCGGCACAGACTGTGTCGGCACTTACCCTGTGCCTGGGTATTTGCTGCTTGTACAATGGAGGAATCCCAGAAGGTAGCATCCCAGCAGGTGGTTCAGAGAGTAGTTGCTTTAGTTGGAGAGAGAGTTGTGGGCAACGTCATGGCCTTCCCTGGCCAGCTTTACTCTTAGACCTGATCTCTCCTCCACCCTCCACCCCTGACCCCGCCTCTAGCCCTACAGTTTCTAGCTCATTTCATAGAACGAAACGTTTCAAATCCTTTGCCCTGGCCAGCCAATAGGAATTTGGATGGCTGCACTAACCACTGTGGTGTGTGACAGCCCAGGCTCTGAAGCTGGAAAGCTGAAATTTAACCCATCAGCATCCTCCCCTCAGCTTCCCCTAACCTTAAGCTCCCCTTACCCATTATCTGATTGCTGCCAAGAAGATTGGGAACTCGTCTGTGACAATCTGGAAGATCCCAGATCAGGTGGTCTCTTCTGTAATTCCAAAGGATCCATTAACTGAATGAAACTTGAGATTTCATCAAGAACGCACTTAAGATGAAATTGATAACCTGAATAGTCCTACTATAACCATTAATAAAATGAAATTCACGGTTTAAAACCTCCTGAAAAAGGGATCTTCAGACCCAGATGGTTTCAGTCGTAAATTCTAACATTTAGGGAAGAAATGACAGTCTCTTCTAGAATAAAAGGGAAAACATTCCAACTTATTTTATAAGGCCAACATTACTCTGATACCATTGACAGTAAAAACACAAAACAATGGTGATGAAACTATAGACCAGTATCCCTTATAAACATAGACAAATTCATAAAAAAAAATACTAGTAACATTAGCCATCACATTTATAAACATTCCCTTCTTTTAATGTCTAGGATCTGTAGTGATATTCCCTTTTTCATTCCTAAGCTGTGTTTCCTTTTTATTTTTTATCACTCTTGCTGGAGCTTTAACAATTGTATTGATATTTTCAAAGAATCAGCTTTTGGTTTCATTTTTTTTTCTTTTTTCAATTTCATTGCTTTCTGCTTTTCATTTCCTTCTTGCTTTGTATTTTGCTCTTCCTTTTCTAACTTATTTAGGTGGGGGCTTAGATTATTGATTAGAGACCTTCCTTGGTTTCTAATATAAATATTTAATGTTGTAAATTTATAAGCACTATTTTAGCTGTATCACACACATTTTGATATATATTATTTTTCCATTTTGTTCAATTTTTTTTCACTTGAGACTTTCCGTTTGACTGATAGATTATTTAGAAGTGTGTTGTATAATTTTCATGTATTTGTAAATTTTCCTTTTCTTTCTGTTGTTGATTGCTAGTTTAATTTTATCATGACCAGATGACATACTGTGTATTATTTCAATTCTTCTCAATTTATTAAAGGTTTATTCTTTAGAGTATGGTCTATCTTGGTGAGTGTGCCATTTTGGCACCAGGAACTGGTTTCACGGAAGACAATTTTTCCATAGATTGGCGTGGCGGTGGGAGGGATGAGTGGGTGGGGGAGATGGCTTCGAGATGAAATTGTTCCACCTCAGATCATCAAGCATTAGATTCTCATAAGGAGTGCAAAACCTAGATTCCTCTTGTTCTCAGTTCACAATAGGGTTTGGACTCCTATGAGAATCTAATGTTTCTGCTGATCTGATAAAAGGTAGAGCTCAGGTTGTATGCTCACTCGCCTGGTAAGCTGCCTACAGAAAATTGCTGTGCAACCCGTTCAGGTACTGGTCCATGGTCTGGGGGTTGGGGATCCCTGGGTTAGAGTATTTTATAAACATTAAATTTAATTGATTTGTGCTGTTTTCTGTTTTTTTTTTTTTTTTTTTTTAAATATATTACTGAGAGAAGAGTGTTGAAGTCTGCAATTACAACTGTAGATTTACCTATTTCTCCTTTGTATTCTGTCAGTTTTTGCTTTGTGTATTTTGAAGGTCATTTGTTGGGTAGGATTGTCATGTCCTCTTGGCAAATTGATACTTTAATCATTATGTGATGTTCTTCTTTGTCCCTGGCATTTGACTTTCTTCAAATGTGCATTCTCTAAATGTAGACACTCTAGCTTTGTTTTTTTCAGCAGCTTGCATGTTACACTTTTTTCATCCTTCTGCTCTTAACCCACCTGCCTATATGTTATTTCACGTGAGTTTTGGTTAGACAGCATGTAGTTGGTTCATATTTATTTATTCATTCTCACAGTCTCTGCCTTTAATTCTTGTATTTAGACCATTTCAGTTTAATGTAATACTTGATATGTTTGGATTTATGCCTTCTGTTTATTCCTTCTTTTTGTTCCTCTGGTTTTCCTAGTCTGTGTTTTTTTGAGCTATTTGAATATTTCATAGTGTTTTCTTTTTTTAGTGCCTGCTTTAGGGATTACAGTTTGCATAATCAACTAGAATCATTCACAGTCAACTTAGAATCACTTCGAATGGACGTGTTATCACTTTACGTGGACTGCAGAAACCTTACCACCATATAGGTTCCTTTGTCCTCCTGTCTTTTATTACACTATCTATTTCACCTTTATTGAAGGATACATTTGCTGGATATAGAATTCCATATTATGTTTCTTTTCCTTCAATGCTTTAAAAATATTGTGCCACTTCTTTCTTCCTCTACGGTTTCTAGTGACAAATCTATAACCATTTGGCTTTTTGTGCCCAACAGATAACAGGGCATTTTTCTCTCCCTGCTTTCAGGAATGTTGATTTCATCTCTGGTTTATAGCATGGTTTTGGGGGGTTAATCGTAGATGAGGTTCACTCTGCTTTTTGAATTTGTACGTATGTGTGTCTTGTGAAATTTATGAAGTTTGCAGCCATTATTTGGTGAAATATTTTTCTGGTACAGCATGGCTTTCTTTCTCTTTTTCTGGGACTTCTATGACACAAATGGCAGACCTTCTTTTATTGTCCCCTGAGGCCCTGTTTGTTTTTTATTTTAAATCTTTTTTTCTTTTTCTTGTTCAGATTGGCTTTTTCTATATATTCATCGTCAAATTTGCTGACTCATGTCCATGATGCCGTTGAGCCCATCCTGGTGAGTTTTTTTTATTTTGGCTATTTTATTGTTGAGTTCTACAGTTTACAACAGTTCTTCATATATCTTTTATTTCTTTGCCCAGACTGTCTCTTCCATAGGTTTCAAGATGGCTTAGAATTGGTTGCTGGAGCATTTTTTTTGTAATAACTGATTTAAAGTTTTTGTCACATAGTCTAAATGTCTGTCATGTCAGCCTTGGCACCTGTTGATTGCATTTTTCCATGCTGAGTAATTTAGAATTTATCCAGGGCATTTTGAATATTGCGTTATGAAACTCTGGATCTTGTCTAAATCCTATGAAGAAGGTCGGTGTTTTTGTTTTAGTAGGTAGTTGATAACGGTTAGGTTCGGAGAACAAGTTCCCCCCACCATGTGTGAGCTGTGGTCCTGTGTTAGCATTTGCAGAGCCATTTGAATGTATCGTGTGTGTGTCCCACAGTGGCCAATCTCGGAACTAGGTGCTTCAGTTCTCAAAGTCACTGTTAGGATAAGGTCCACAAGTGTCGATCTGAGGAGTGAACCTGCACGTTGATAAGCAACGTTATGGGGTCTCTTTCTCGACCTCTACAGTTTCCAACAGTTCTTTATATCTTCATCTCTCCCTTTGTGCTCTCTCTAGTTCTTTCCAGTTCTATTAGGCTTCCCTTCTGGGTCATTTAACTAGGAATCTTGGGCTTTAGTTACTCTGCTTTGCCATGTACTTTCATAACTGTGCCCATGTCCCCAGGGCCAAGCCCCTGGAGGACAGAAACACTAAAAACAGTGGGATTTGGCCCCACTTCCTTGGAACCATGTCTCTGCTGAATCCAGAGGAAGGTTTTCCTACCTCAGAGTTCCGTCTTTGCAGGCTCCCCTTGCTGCTGGCTGCCGTAGCCGCTGCAGGGTTCCTTGGGGACTGTGGCCTGAGGGAACAGAGAAAAGGAAAAAACGGGATTTCCCACTCTATTCCGTCAGCACCCAGGGTTTGCCGACAGTGTGTTGAGACCAGGCTTGGGCACACTGGTGAAAAAAGAAGGAACTGTCAGTTGAGTGGTCTTTCATGTTCTGGTCTTCCTTCTTTTTTTTTTTTTTCCCTTTTATTTTATTGCATTGTAGGTTTTGGGGTACATGTGAAGAACATGCAAGATTGTTGCATAGGTACACACGTGGCAGTGTGATTTGCTGCCTTCCTCCCCATCACCTACATCTGGCATCTCTCCCCTTGCTATCTCTCCCCAGCTCCCCACCCCCCACCGTCCCTCCCCTATTTCCCCCCAACTGACCCCAGTGTGTAGTGCTCCCCTCCCTGTGTCCATGTGTTCTCATTGTTCAACACCCGCCTATGAGTGAGAACATGTGGTGTTTGATTTTTTGTTCTTGTGTCAGTTTGCTGAGAATGATGGTTTCCAGTTTCATCCATGTCCCTACAAAGGACACAAACTCATTGTTTTTGATGGCTGCATAATATTCCATGGTGTATATGTGCCACCAACCCAAATGCCCATCGATGATAGACTGGTCTTCCTTCTTAATGTGTCTGCTACTGCTTACTTTTCAGAGTCCTCGTATAGCTGCTCCAAGCATTGCCTCTGAGGTTCAGAGTGGTGGGCCCTGGGAATCACAGGGTGGCGTGTCCTGACTCTATCCATCCATGTAGAACTGGAACCTCTGTTTGATTTTGAATATGGAGAATTGTATGAGTCTAAACAATGGATGTCTTAACAGCCCCCTTAGCGCTGCTCTACCCAGCTTTACCTCTTTGTGAAAGCATCCTTAGGATCCACAGACACCTTTTAGGAGTAAGGTGTGGGGTTAATGCTGCCAATTAAAAGCATTACCTTTACCATCAGATGAAACAAAAACTTGCTTCTTGACTCTACAGCTAAAACTAAATTGGGAGTATTTTTTTCTCATTCACCTTTTTATTTATTTATTTATTTTTATTTTTTAATTTATTATTTATTTATTTATTTTTTATTATTTTTTTTTTTTGAGACAGAGTTTCGCTCTTGTTCCGCAGGCTGGAGTGCAATGGCACGATCTCGGCTCACCGCAACCTCCGCCTCCTGGGTCCAGGCAATTCTCCTGCCTCAGCCTCCCGAGTAGCTGGGATTACAGGCATGCGCCACCATGCTCAGCTAATTTTTGTATTTTTAGTAGAGACGGGGTTTCACCATGTTGACCAGGATGGTCTCGATCTCTTGACCTCGTGATCCACCCGCCTCGGCCTCCCACAGTGCTGGGATTACAGGCGTGAGCCACCGCGCCCGGCCTCACCTTTTTATTAAAATGATAGTTCCTTTTCAAAGATAAGAGTTAATACATAATAAGTCAACAATTTTTGAAAATCCTTAGTCCAGCTTAGAAGAGAACCATGAAGATACTGCTTATGTAAATCTGAATCCAGCAGACACCCTCTCCACTAAATTAAGAGATACTTCTCTAAAGAAGAGCTTTGTTGTGCAGATTTGCAGTGCTATGTTTTTGATTTTGAACGTTGCATATGCTTATAATTCCTGTAGAAGTGATTCTTAGGATAATAGCTTTAAAAGTGTGAAAAATCAAGAGAACAGGCTTCTATGAAAATCCGAAGGGAAGTTGTGCATATGTCCCTCAATAGCTAATGGCTAAATGGTTAAAGGTGTTACCAGGGTGGTGAATGATATTCAAAGACCTGTTGTTCAGGAGGGGTGGGGAGCAGGAAGCTCTGTTGGTGTAAGTGGAGAATGGAATGTTTTAGGGAGCAGGGTTTTGTCATTTCCAGGAGCAGGGCTGGCAGCACGGTGGGAAGGTCTGGCTCCAGCTTGAGCCCACTCACAGGATGTCAGGGGGAAGTGTGACTAAGGTCACGGCCACGCCACGTGGTGGGCCAGCTGGATCCAGAGCAGGGGCCGTTGTGGCCACACATCCTGAGTTTCCATGGTCTAATGCATTGGGCTTGAAAAAAAAAGGGTGGATGCAGGATGCTGGCTGGGCCTGTGGAGTGTGTGGGCAGTAAGTCTTAAGTGACAGTGGGTGGAGATTACAGCATTTCATCTGCTTTTCCTTTGACACCTTTTAAAGATACAACCCACAGTTTTCAAGGGTGTATGCCAGTGTCTGCTGGAGGGATCCTGCAGTAGATCTTAAACCCTATAGTATTCTTAGGAGCACAAGGAGATTTTTATTTGGGTACCATTTACAACAAAGGTGGAGATTTAAAATGAGACTGGGAATTTGAAATGCCGTTCACATTAAGCAGCTTATTAGGGGGTTATTTTGAAATCATTCTTAAGTAATTTTAAGATGTTGCCACATCTCAAAAAAATACATTTTTCTTCACTTTTCTTTGGAGAAAGGCTGTTGAGGATGTTGAGCAGGTTAGGTTTCAGAATTTCAGCAGCTTTACAGTGCTGTCATCCAGTCTGACAGATTGAATTTGCACTTAGAGGAAATGGAATGTATTTTTAATCACTGGAATGTATTGTACCTAAGGAACATGAGAGAGTTTATGTCAGGTTTCAGCTGTGATTAATATTTTTTTGATGATTTTTCAACTATGTGGCATGCTTACACTCTGCCTCTACTTGAACAATATCTAGTATTTCCTGATTATAACAATGGGAAACAGTCTTAGAAAATATCAGTCTAGAATTCTTATCTTTAGTCCATTAAAACTTCAGAAGGTTCTGAGCCAAATTTCTTAATTAAATTGAAAGAAAATTTATTATTATAAGCTGTCCTAATCTCACTCCCCACAACAAATTATGTAAATAAAATACTTGAAGGAATGAAGACAGGGATTTTCTTCAGATTACTAGGTAGTTGGAAATCAAACCATTTGAGTTCTAGAATCACCATAGAAACTTGGGTGGGAGGCTATAAGTACTGTGGGGTATATGTGGTGTTATTATTAGACATCATTGTTGAAGGTGCTGTGTTTTTTTAAGACCATGCCTGGCAAGAATTCATCAAAGTGTAAAAAGTATTTCCTTTAATGTGCTACTTATTTATTTAGTTCAGATGCTGTTCCTAAAAATTAAAAATTGCATTCCTCTTATGGAGAGAAAATAGAATCATAATCTTTAGTCATATTATTTTGAATATAATGTCATATTCAAAATATATGTACATACCTTTGAAATCAGGTGCCTAGAAGGGACAGGTATTTGCTCCAGGAGTTATGAATTCGTTAACAGAAAGGGAAAGTGGGAACCAACATTTGAGTGCCTCTTATGTGCTCTCCTGGAAGCAGGTTATCCATTCTGCTTATGGTTTCTTTTAAGTTTCATAACTGTTTGTTGAAGTAAATTTATTGGTAAGAAAGACAGTTCTTAGGTTGGTGAGTTTGGCTTCTGTTGGGTGGAGGACGAAAAGGAAAGCGTGCACAGATTGGCGTGTTTGGGGACTTAAAGCAGTGGTTCTCAACTGGAGGTGACTTTGTCCCTTTGAGGGCTTTTGACAATGTTTGCATAGTGTTTGGGGTTTTGGTTGGGGACGGGGGAGATGCTACCTGCATGTAGTGAGTGGAGGCCGATAATGGAGCCTAAAAATACCCCGTGATGCACGGGATCCCTGTCCCTGCAAAACCACCCCACCAACCAACTGTTCTGACCCAATATGGCCACAGTGCCGACATTGAGCAACAAATGACTTAAAATTAACACTGAAGAGAAAAGAAAACCAAAGTCCTCCCCGCTGCATTGACATGTATTCACTCATTCCTGCAAATAGGTATGTCTAAATATTCTAGACATCTCAAAGAACAGAAACTGTTGCTTACTAAGAAAAAGGTTTTACATGTGGTTTCAGAGATTCATGGTTTTTTTT
>NW_016107604.1:252896-257538 GCF_001604975.1 Cebus imitator
TTTTGCAATTTTATAAATTTACTTGATGTATTTGATGATCAGCAATTAGTTCTCATCCACATTGACTGTCTTAGATTTTTGAAAGTGGTAACAGATACCTAGGTAACCAAAGTGTAGAGCTTATTTGGTGAATCTTCATCCTCATTGCGTTTTCTGGACAACTACACACAGATTCGGTGTGGAACATTCCTTATTCCTTTGCCCCAGACAGCTTTGTTGAGTCTGGTATCAGTGTGCATATCTGGGGTTCCCATCTCCTTCACGGCAAATTTCCGCATCTCTTTGAGTGCCCGAGGGGCACGCTTCTTGAAGCCTATTCCATGGATGTGGTTGTGAATGTTGACGGTGTATTCTCGGGTCACCACCTCGTTGATGGCAGAATGGCCCTATTTCTTCTGGACAGCCGTCTTTGTGGGAGCCATCGTGCCGGGTCCAACATCAAGATCCATTATTTTTTGGGTTTTCACTTTTAGGATATACTTCTTTTTCTCGAGCCTGAATTTCTCATAGTGTCATTTTGGCCCCTTCCATTTTCAGTTAAGCTTTCTTTCATGGAGGTAATAATTAGCTGGGGGCCATTCTGCATGAAGTCCACTTTGTCCAAGTTCTGTAGAGGCTGCTATTAAATTGCCCCTGAGCTTTAGATAGCATCAACACAGTAAGGAGTGCTACAGTATATTCACATTATTTACATTCTTACTAGGCATATAAAGATAGTGGGGTGGCAAAGACAGAATATAACGCTCCATAAGAATACTGCCTTGTTGGCACCCAATGGCATTATATATGGGGTTCTTGATAATAAAACACTTAGAGGTCTATTTTTAAATGTTTAGATTGTGCCTCAAGACTCGAGTTTGAGTTGTGCAAGGCTAAGCAGTTGGCTGTAATCCCATCTGCCATCCCAACCTTGCAAAAGGTAACAGAGCCATGGTATCTGGGGCAATACATCATTTTTAGGCATTTCTGGTGACTTATCTCCAAATGTCAGGGCACTAAAATGAACGAAGAGATAGGATAGAGCTGGTACGAGAGAAGAAACTGGAAAGTAGAGAAGGGGAAGGTTTGTGAAGAATGGCACGGTAGGGAAGAATGTAAAACAAACCAACAGTGATTCATTCAGCATGCCTGAAATCCTTTTAAGCACCTGGCTAGAAAGCATCACATTGCATTAGACAGTGGGTTGAAGTAGAGAGGGGGAGTCAAGGACTTGGCCCTGGGATGGAGCTTATATTCTAGATGGAGGAAATCTCAGTAGAAGGTAACTGTGGTAAGTGAATGAAGCAGATGAAGCTACGATGTGGGAGCATTAACAAAGAGTGGGCTGTGTTAGGGACCTTAAGAAATTTGAAAGAAGAGAACAGAAGGGATTTAGCCAGAACTGGAGGGCCAGGTAGAGGGAACAGCAAATAGAACAGTCTTGGCTGCTGATTTTTATAAAACGAAACATTTTTTCACAGTCCTAAGACAAGCCTACGTGTCTGCTTCTCAGTTTTAATTGCGACAGGTGCTTTAGTTACCTGGAAAATCACTGCCCTCTTAAAATTATATTTTAAAAAGATGCCACCATCATCTCTACCAAAAAAAGTATGTGAAGGTATAAAACATCATGAATTGATAATGTCTTTTCAGTTATAAATACTAAAGTTCAGTATTTAAAAAGACAGATCTCCCCCCATACCTTTTTTGAAAATGTGGAGTTGTAGGCCGGACGCGGTGGCTCACGCCTGTAATCCCAACACTTTGGGAGGCCAAGGCAGGCGGATCACGAGGTCAAGAGATCGAGACCACCCTGGCCAACATGGTGAAACCCCGTCTCTATTAAAAATACAAAAACATTAGCTTGACGTGGTGGCGTGCACCTGTAGTCCCAGCTATCTGGGAGGCTGAGGCAGGAGAATTGCTTGAACCCGGGTGGCGGAGGTTGCAGTGAGCCGAGATTGCGCCACTGCACTCCAGCCTGGCGCCTGGCGACAGAACAAGACTCTGTCTCAAAAAAAAAAAAAATGTGGAGTTGTAGATGTACAGATTTTTGCTGTTGTGGTTCATTGAATATTAGCCTTTCATCTACTAACAATTTAAATTCTGCATAAAAATATAAAACAACCTAATCATTTAAGATAATGTTTAAAACCCCCAACTGGGCCGGGCGTGGTGGCTCATGCCTGTAATCCCAGCACTTTGGGAGGCCGAGGCGGGCTGATCACGAGGTGAGATTATTGAGACCATCCTGGCCAATATGGTGAAACCCCGTCTCTACTAAAAAATAATAATAATAATAATAGAAAAATTAGCTGGGTGCGCTGGCAGGTGCCTGTAATCCCAGCTACCCAGGAGGCTGAGGCAGGAGAATAGCTTGAATCAGGGAGTTGGAGGTAGCAGTGAGCTAAGATCAGGCCACTGCACTCCAGTCTGGTAACAGAGCGAGACTCGTCTCAAAAAACACAAACCAAAACAAACAAACAAAAAACCCCAACCGTTGGCCTGAAAATATTTACATTTTCAATTGCTTGTCTATTTTCCTATTGATCTTTTTTAACTTAATTGAGGTGAGAGAAGGTACTGAAAAGAGTGGTAAGTAGCTTTCACTCAGGGTCTTTTTTTTTCCTGCAATTTTAATCTCTCCAAGGGACTTTGTACAATTTTTCTCATTGTGGTTTTAAAAAAAAACCTGATCATCTTACCCATTTTAAGTGTCCAGTACAATAGTGTTAACTGTATAATATATGTACCTTGTTGCACACAAATTTTTTTGACTTGGCCTGAGTTACAATCTTATATGTGCCTCTAACAGGGTGACTCTTGAGTGAGACATTTAGGAGGGAGAAAAAACAATGTGGAGGGGCCAGATGAAACAAGATTAGCACAATGGGGATAATTTCTGAAATTGATTACAAGTGCAGTGGTACGACTTTGGCTCATTGCAGCTTCCACCTTCCAGGCTCAAGCGATCCTCCCACCTCAGCCTCCCGAGTAGCTGGGACTACAGGGGCATACCACCACGCCCGGCTAATTTTTATGTTTTTAGTGGAGAATCGGATTTTACCATGTTGGCCAAGGCTGGTCTCAAACTCCTGACCTCAATTGATCGTCCCACCTCAGCTTTCCAAAGTGCTGGGATTACAAATACATTTTTTAAAGGCAGCAGAAATAGACAGAACACAAATCTTATTTTTGCTCTGAACGTCTGATGAAGTTTCTCTCTTCAGTGGTTGGGTGCCTGGTGACATCTCTGTATTACCTTTTGAGATTTGTTTTCATTGTGATGTACAGGATTCACCTTACCCTGTTTATCTCTGAACTATTGACTTCTACAACTTCACATTTTCTGTAAACTCCAGCTGGAGCTGCTGAGAGCAGAGACTTGGGATATATCTCAAAAACCTCAAGAATACACTTTGATGTGAGAGCGCCAAAGATGGTCCTAGCAACCCCAGGAGTAGGAAGGCATCCCTTTCAGTTCTCTGACAAGGACTGAAGGGCAGAGGCTCAGAGCTCAGGTCTTGTCACCTTTCTGAAGGTGGAGATAGATGTAGCGCCCCTTGCCACCCTGATATGGAAGTATGTATATATCCCCTCTCCCCCATTTACTTTGTGACTTTCATGGTTTTTCCCTGGTAAATCCCCAAGTGAGGTCTTTAAAAAAATGTGAGAAGGGAAAAGAGGATAAAAAGAATTAGATTGAGATTGAGGTAAACATAACAGCATAACTGCAGAGCTTGAAGAAATGGGATGTGGAGGGCAATTACACTAACCCTGTTAGTATAATTAACACTGTTAATAGTGACTTGGTGAGTAACTTACGTGTAGATTTCCCATTACTTACAACCTGCTACTCCATCTACCTCTCTTAAGCTGTAGTATTTCTTTAATGGAGGAGGGAGGAAAGACGTTGGCTTACAATTTGCTGCTTAATCTATTATTTGGTTCTCATACGCTGATTTAACAGATAGGTATTGAGAACCTACCTTTGTTAAACCTTGAACAAGATGCTGTGGCCAGTGCAGTAGGCAAGATAAACTCAAACCCCTCTTCTAATATAGGAACTGCACTCTGGCCTGTAGACACGTTCCCTATGGTCCACACAATTATAAACACTGCCGTGTTGTTTTTTTTTTCTCTTGAAAAACTGGTTGATTTGGCCCCCTGGACCTGCATCCTCACCTGGCAAAGTCAGGGAAGTGGTGGGGAAGGGGTTGCTGAGAAATGTCTGCTATGGTCAATAGAGGCACATGTTCTACAACCTTCCGTGGCTTCTGTCTTTCATTGTGTTAGTTATTTTTGTCCTTTGGGGAATCCTGGTTCGGATTCGTCTGTCTTCAAATGCTTCTTTTAACAGGGATCATCCTGTGGGCTGGGGAGCCTTGGATGAGCGCTGGGACAGAAGCTGAGTTGGAATGGGGAGTGTGGCTCCCTGCTGCTCTCCCTGTGTGAGTGGGTGATGCCCCAGAGCTCTTCCCCAGAGCTGTGCCCTTCATTGGGCCCTTCTCAGGCCACTGCTGCACAGCTTTCTAGCTGCCTAGTTGCTTTGTACTCTTCAGGATTAGAATTTTAGAAAGGGGAAGACATGGCACTAGCTTTTTCTAATTATCCCGCCCATGAACTTCTGTTCTTGACAGTTGTGGTTTTTTTTTTTTTTTTT
>NW_016107604.1:257698-271599 GCF_001604975.1 Cebus imitator
GCACCACCGCACCTGGCTAATTTTTTTGTGTTTTTAGTACAGAAGAGGTTTCACCATGTTGGCCAGGCTGGTCTTGAACTCCTGACTTTAGGTGATCTGCCCACCTCGGCTTCCCAGAGTGCTGGGATTACAAGCATGAGCCACCACACCCGTCCACCTGCGGCATTATTCCCGCTTCCACACCTGTGTCTTGGCAGCACTTCCTGCCTAGGAGACCCTTTCCTTCCTGCTCATGGGAGTGCTGCTTGCCTTTGAAAGCACAGCCTGCCTACCCTTCTTGAAGGCTCTGAAGGCTGGGCAGTGTGGGGGGTTGAGGCTGGGGGTGGGCAGCAGAGAGCAGAGCTGCCTACAGGGGCTCTTCTTTCTAGCTTCCACCAAAACAGCTGACTTGATCTGTTTTACATATTGGGCTTTCTCATAAATTTTCTTTGACAAAAACACTGCGAAGCTTAAAGTATATAATATAAGGCATGTTGTCTTATATTATTTATTATCTTTCCTAATCTTCATACGCGGTTTCTGCGATTCCATCATGAATTCTGGAGAGCAGGGCCTCAGTCCTGTATATTTCTACTCTCCCAGAGCCCAGCCACTGCACTATAAATCATAAAGTTGAAAATAAATATTTGTTGGAGAAGCAAATTCAATATTTTCTTCCCTGATTGTCAGAGCCCAGAGTTTACAGATGATACAAATTTAAATTTTTCATACCCTGTGACCACCTCCTTCTAGTATTTGCTCCCCTTAAAATGTGTAGTTTTGAAAATGGGAGCCATCTTCTCTTTGTCTTGCTCATCTCTTAAGTCTGGAGCTAAAAGTAAAGGACAGGTGGGGGGAACAGGTATTGACAGGCCTAGCCGGAGGAGCATCCCTGGGAGCTCCCGAGTCTGCTGTCGTGGGGGGAATGCACGGAGGGCTGGGCGCTTTGACGAGGTTTAGGGTGGAGATCGCAGTCCTCTCATTCCCAGACTCTCTTGTTAAGAAACTGTACATACAACATGGCGTCTCCCACTGGAGACCCCACATCCCAGGGCAAGGTAAGAAGAAGGCTGAGCTGGGAGTTGGTAACCCTGATTTACTTGCTATAACCCCCCTGCTTCCTATTTATTTAATCTTAGGCAAGTCACTACACTTTGCTAGGTCTGTCCCATCTCACTTTGGGAATTCGATATGGGAGAGCCCTCCCAGCACGGTTTCCCTGCTGGTTGTGACTCTCCTCTGTGACTCAGCAGACGATGTTTTATGCCAGTGTTCCTCTGCAGTTTCACAAGAGGGCACTAAGCCTCAGAGGGTGTGAGCATGAAAGGGCCAGAGGCAAATGTACAATTTATTTCCAGTCTCTGCCTTATCTTCAAGTGGGAATTTTTTGTATTCTAATCTTCACTATAGTTATGTTTTCATGCTTAAACAATTTAAAAATTATTTTTACCAATTACATTATTTATTGTCCTTAGATTTTGTAGTGTAAGTTAAACCCCAGGGATATGGAACATGCTTATCTTCTGGTTTTGTAAATTCCCTGGACCGTCCTCAGGCTACTTACGGTATATTTTTCGTGGTCAGTTTTAAATTACAAGATGCATGGAGATGATGCCTTATTATAATTATTGCATATAGCAATTAATTTAACCCCCACCCCATAACTGTATGCAAAAGGTACTGTTGGTTACTCATTTTATAGACAGAAAGCTGAAGCACATAGATGTTCGGTGAATTGCACAAAGATACACAGCTTGTAAATGGTGTATCTGGGATTAGACCTGGCCAGTCTGTGTTCTATTATGCTGCCTCTATGGTAAACTGATTTAGGGAAACCAATCGATTTTTTTTTGTTTTCAGATAATGATCCGAGAATTTTGGTGCTACTTTTTACAGCTAATACATACCACACAGAACCTTTTTTTTTTTTTTTTTTTTTTTTTTAAGACGAAGTCTTGCTCTGTTGCCCAGGCTGGAGTACAATGGTTGCAATCTCGGCTCACTGCAACCTCCCCCTCCCGGGTTCAAGCAGTTCTTCTGCCTCAGCCTCCCGAGTAGCTGGGACTACAGGCGCCTGCTACCACGCCTGGCCAACTTTTGTATTTTTAGTAGAGATGGGCTTTCACCATATTGGCCGGGGTGGTCTCAAACTCCTGACCTTGTGATCCACCCACTTCAGCCTCCCAAAGTGCTGGGATTGTAGGCGTGAGCCACCGCGCCCGGCCTACATAGCATTTTTAGAATAAATGTTGGTGTCGTTTGCAGGCACCTATTTTGCCTGGAGTTTAAGAAACTCAGTGGTGGAGTCTGATGTCCTCAATTATTGAGAACTCAGGTCAGCCTCAGGTTGTGGCTACAGATAGATTCTGCCTGGTGTGTGCAGCTAGCTAGTTCCAGAGAGGAACCACCTGGGGCAGGCAGGGCAGAGGCTGCCTCTGACTAGAATGATTGGTATTACTGCCAGAGAGAAAATCAATCTGAAGTTTGTCTCGTGATTCCAGATGATGAATCCGCATAAGCCATGTAGTTGGATGTTTTCAAACAATGTGACTAAGTTACAGAAAGTACAGATATTAAATTTGCTGTAGTGGCTTTGTAGTATTATTTGCTATTGATGCACCTTGCTTACAAATCATTGTGTTTCTTAGCTTTGTAAACAAAAAGCAAGCACCATTTATTACATACAGTTTAATGTTTGCCAGATATTTCAATATATAGCCACAGATCGCTCTGCGTGACATTAACAACAACAAAGTCTGTTTCTTTGTTGTAAGATACTGGGATCGGCCCATGGGCTTGCTATATATCTCAATGTGACAAAGGCAGCAATAAAATGTCATGGCGGGGAACAAACTAGCCTGTCTCTAAAGAGAAGATTTTAAACAAACGTATGACATAGAATTAGGCAATTGAAAGAAAGCTTTCATATGTTGGTACTTGGGGACCTACTCATAAACTTTCATGGGTGTTCATGGGTTATTTTTCTGTAGTGCTCCACCGAAGCCCCATCTCTTGACAATGCACTAAATCCCATCATCCTGTCATTCAGTGCATTGACAGTACACTGAATCCCATCATTCCTGCAGTTGTCCCTGTGGTCTCTGGTGTCATCTATTCTTCCACCCCTATCTTCCTCCAGCTACTATACCATATCTCTGAAGAGTTCTCTATTGACTGCCTCACATACCTCTCCTCCATGCTCTGCAGTCCTCACTCCAATTGACTTGGTGTTCTCCTCCCCATCCCCAGATGACTCCCTGTCAATATCGCCCAGGACCTCCACATTTCGAATTCAGTGTTGAGTCCCCAGTCTTCATCTTTCTCAGCCTACTGGCAGTATCTGGCTCAACCAATCCCGCCCTCTTCCCTGAAATCATTTTTTTCTTCACTTGGCTCCTTGATGATGCCACACTTGGTCCATTGCCTACCCAGAGGATGATCCATGCCAGTCTTCTTTGATAATCCTCCTGGCATTGCGTCGGCCTCTTCATATTCAAGTGTCTCAGGCCTCCACAACTTCTGTACCTGTCCTGACACTCAAATCATCTAGTCCCTTGACGCTAAATGTCACTTAAACACTGATGATTTTATCTTGGAACTCTGCTCAATTTCAACCATTTTTTTCTACCTCTCGGCCTGGGTATCTGATTGGCATCTGAAACCTCTTAGTATGTCCAAAGCTTAACTCTCTTCATTTCTTTTTATACACTTTCTCATCCCCGCCATACCCAAACTGCCCCATCTTGGTAAATGTCAGTGCCTTTTTTTTTTTTTTTTTGGAGACAGAGTCTCACTTTGTCACCAGGCGCCAGGCTGAAGTTCAGTGGCGTGATCTTGGCTCACTGCAACCTCTGCCTCCCAGGTTCAGGCAGTTCTCCTGCCTCAGCCTCCCGAGTAGCTGGGGCTACAGGCTTGTGCCACCACGCCCAGCTAATTTTTGTATTTTTTAGTAGAGACGGGTTTTCACCATGTTGGCCAGGATGGTCTCGATCTCTTGACCTCATGATCTGCCTGCCTCGGCCTCCCAAAGTGCTGGGATTACAGGTGTGAACCACTGTGCTCAGCCCAGTGCCATTTTAAAATTGCAAAATCCTCATGCTGCTATTGACCCCTCTGTTTAGCTTCTACTTCACATCAGCAAATCATGTCTGCTCTTCTTTTAAAATATATCCAGAATCTGACCACTTAACAGTCTCCACTGCTACCACCTAGGTCAGGCCACTGTCATGTTTTAACTGGAAGTAATCAGTTGAGTGCCCTGTTCTACCCTTGCCTTTGGAATCACTCTGGAAAAGATTCTTAGATCTCTCCTGATTGAAAAGCCTCACATGGGTTTCCATTTCTCTTAGAGTAAAGACAATGGGCTAGAAAGTCCTGTGCGATCTGCTTTCCCATCAATACCACAGTCAGTGTCAGATCCCTCTTCTTTCTCCCGTGATCATTTTGCTGGGGTGACACCACTGGCTTCCTTACTGTCTCTCTCTCTCTCTCTCTCTCTTTTTTTTTTTTTGGAGACGGAGTTTCACTCCTGTACTCTTGTTACCCAGGCTGGAGTGCAATGGCGCGATCTCGGCTCACCGAAACCTCTGCCTTCTGGGTTCAGGCAATTCTTCTGCCTCAGCCTCCTGAGTAGCTGGGATTACAGGCACACGCCACCATGCCCAGCTAATTTTTTGTATTTTAGTAGAGACGGGGTTTCACCATGTTGACCAGGATGGTCTCTATCTCTTAACCTCGTGATCCACCCGCCTCGGCCTCCCAAAGTGCTGGGATTACAGGCGTGAGCCACCGTGCCCAGCCTCCTTACTGTGTCTTTTACAAGTTTTCTCTGCCTTGCCCTCTCATTTGTTGCCTGGATATTTGTGGAATCTATGACTTCTCTTCCTTTAGATCTTTGTTTAAATGCCTCCTTGATCAGAAGGGCTTTCTTTTCCTGATCACCCTAAACAAAATAAGTTGCCCCCAACCCTACTCCCACCCACATATCCCAGGATTGACTGCCCTCTCTATCCTGCTCGAGCACTCATCAGCAGGAGCATATTATGTATTTATTTGACTGTATTTCCTTCCCCTTTAGACTGGGCAGTGAATTTGTCTCTTGTACATTGCTGTATCACCTCAAGCTAATGCGGTGCCTGGAAGTTGGTAAGCACTCAATAAACGTGTTTTACATGATCGAGTGAATTTCCTAGGCAAACTGGTCAGAAATAGGCTATAGAGAATGGCAGAGTGACTATACCTGTCATTTAATATGCTCTCAGTAACTGAAATAAGACTTTATTGGTGATGAAACAAAATGCTATTGGGCATACAGAAAGGCATGAGAAAAGCAGACAGTAAATTTAATATTAGTGAAGCAAATGTTCATAGTTGAGGAAACAATAAAGTCTTACCTTTTCTTTCACAGCAACAACTAGAAAGTCAGTAGTTGAGGCTGTGTTCTGTTTTGTTATTGAGTTACATTCGGAAGAACTGCTGATCACACAGCAAGCAATGCAACTCAAGGCAGAAGAAATTGCCAAATCCCCCAGAACAGAGCAGTGAGGAACTAGTTTGACTGTCACCCAAGGCTGTCTTTAAGACATTGTGTCATAGTTAATTTGCAAAGTTTGTTTCTTTCCTAATGATACCTAAAATAATAAGGTGTCTTACAAACAACAGAGTTCTAGCTTGGATAAAATAGGGTGTGTCTCCCTTCTAGATCTTACAGTGATTAACTTATAAATCTTAATTTTGTCATTTATGGTTGTTAGTTTACATCTTAGTTTCTAAGATAACAAATGTTACTCTTCCGTATTAGTTAAACCAAGAAGGGAGAGGCCTGGCCAGGCACTTGTGCGATCATTTCTCGGTTTCCCTACTGAAGGGCTTTCTTTCTCCAAGCATGACGAACAGAACGAGCATAATTGGGACTAATTATGCAGTCGTGAGTTTTGACTTTTGTTTCTCATGACTGGTTTGAAGATAATTTTTTCAGACAGCTGCGGGTTTTGTTTTTCAATTTTTTTTGAAATAATTATGGGTTCCTAAGAAGTTCCAAAAATAGTACAGAGAGGTCTTGAGTATCCATCAGCTAGTTTGTCTCCGTACTGGCATCTATAACTATAGCACAGCTGCTGCAGTTTTTAATAGATCATTTTGTTCTTTTCCCATGACCTGTTGGAGTAGGAGTAGAGAGAGCAGGTAATTTTGTTCTGCTCTAGGCCACCTCACTTTAGGAGAGAGTGTTTCTGGTCACAGGTGGTGAGCCCAGAGGCAGAGTTGCTATAGAGGGACTAATACATTGATTTTCATAACCTGGAGGAAACGATCGGGTTCAAATGCCTTCAAGAGTTAGTAGCCTGGAGCTCTCCAACAGAGAAACTCTTAATTGATTTGGTTTTGCTTCAGCACAGCTTTCTTTTGAAGAAATCGTTTTAGAGTGATGTTAGCTGCTTCAAAAAACCTCTTGAAATAGATCAACTTAAAGATCTGGAACCTCGGTTGGAAAGGATGTGAGGTCAACCTTACCCATTGGATAGGGTGATTTCCCCCTTAAAGACCCAGCCAGGTCACTGTTGCAGTTCTTCTTAAGGTCCTTCTCTGCTTAAGACCTCAGTCCAGTTTCCGCATGATGGAGTTTTCTTACCCACAAATCAGAAAACAGAGAAGTACAAGTACCTCTGTGCTTTCCTTTTCTCCTTCCAGTTAAATACCTCTACATTCTCAAATCTTGCAGTGGTTTTAGCCGCCCACTCCTGACCTCCCTCCTACTTGATACAGCTCCACAGCCTGCAATGTTTTGATAGCTTGGCCACATCCTAAAGAGAGGATAATGGTGGTAAATGAGGGGGGGAGCTGAGAGGAGGTACAGTATACAAAAAATATGACAGAAGGTATTTGGTACAAGATTGAAAACTGAAGCTCATTATTAAAATTATATTCTTCAATCAAGGGTAGTACCTTCCTTAGCCTGTTTCTTTTTCCTATTTCTATTACTTGTTCTTTCACTTGCACTGTTGGACACCCTGTACTGTCTTCTGTGCCTTGAAACCAGACTTCTAGGGTATGGTCTGCATTGTGAGGGGCCTGGTACCCCTCTCTCCTGGGTCCAATAGTCACCTGTTGTTTTCTGCTTCTCCTGACTCTGTAACTTCATCACCTGTCAGCCAAGACCACCACCTCCACCTCCACCTCCACTTCTATCTCATTTCCATCATTGTCGTTGCCCAAATGCCTGGCCTTCAAGTTGTCTTTGCTGCTGTTTTTTATCCTTTTCTCTTATCACTAGATGAGAACCAGGTCATGTCAGCATAATTAGTGAGTATGCTGGGAACAAACAGTCTTAAATTCATTTATACTCAGCATCAATGATGCCTTTGAAAATTTTGATTCTCCCCACATAAAATATCAGAATGGCAACCCCTGCCCCTTGCCCCTGACCTTCAGCCCGAAACATCTGGCATTTTGGGAGCGGATAAAACCCGCACAGAGTGCCCAAGGACTTTTTTCTTCAGAGGGCTGGAACTCTGAGAATTTTCCCCTGCAACTGTTATTTGAAATATCAAAAAAAAAAAAAAGAGAGAGAGAGAACTAAAGTATGAACTGGAAATTTCTGGAAACTTCCAGCCCCTTGCAGTAGATGCAAGTCAGGATGTGACAAAATTGGGCTTGGGAGTATTATTTCTATTGCAAAGGAAGTTAGAGATTCTAAGTTGAGAGAATGCTGACTTGAAAGGTAGAAAGTGAAACACTACAATACCATTAGCTTGGCTTAGGTGGGGTGGCAGAGAACCTGAGGGTTGGAACGTAGAGGCAGCCAAGTCACCTTGTCTGAAAACAGATCTGGCCCATTTTATATGAACCCATATTGATATATCTTTGTAGATTATGTAAATATATCTTGACTAACGTCCCCAAAATGTTAATGTTCCATAGGCAGACTTTGGAATATGCAAACTTGGGCATACAAATTAACATCCCTAAAGAGCTCATCATTACAGATTACATTTTCCAAATCGAGGAACACATAGAAATAGGGAAGTAAAAGCCTTGGCTGATTCAGAGTGGTCTTGAAATAATTTATTTGGAGACCTCAGTAAAGATATTAGCACAAAAAACTGTGTTATATACATATATATGAACTTTGGAAAACCTGACAATATGATAAAGACTATTCTCTGAGCTCCTTGGTGTACAATGTTCTGTATGGGTACTAATTCATAAAGAACATTTGCTTCCTAAAAAATACCCATACCTATATTGAATAAGAGAAAAAATCACAGGTAGATAACTAGCAGACAATATATTTTAGATCATATATGTAGTAAAAAATGTAACAATCTCAGTAGAGTCCAAATATGCCCTCTTGACTTCCTAATGCATAGGCTCTGTTAAAATAGGATTTGATTTGTTCAAGCCTTCCTCCGTAGCCATTTTACCCCTAGTAGGAACTATGTAAATTCAGAAAAACAGATTTTAAATGTTTTGTTCCATCTTTTTCTTAATATTACTCTTAGCAAATTCTTACATTGATAAAGATCTGCTTATTTCACCCTAAGGCAATTCAAAAGTTTTGTATGATAACTTTATTCTCACTGCCAACTATTATGAAAGGAATGCCCACTTTTCCCTGAGGGTGTGTTGTTGCATGCAGCATTCCCATTGGAATGCTCTTGAGAGGTTGAACTCATTTTCTGAGCAATTGTTTTTATAAATTCAGTATTTTGCTTCCAGTGCTCATGGCCAGATAGTGTATAACCTGGTCTCTACCCAGCATTATCCATGCTGTTTTCACACTTACCTCCAAGGGCCAAAGATTATCTCACAGAAGCTCCGAAAGGATTCCTGTTTCTGAAATTCATGTGTAAAAGGAAATTTTTAAAGGGAAGAGGGTGATAATTGAGTTCAAAGTCTGAAGAATTGTTGTCAAGGATTGTATTGATTAATAACAAAAGCTCTCTGGCATCTTCAGGCAGACATGTGAAAAAAGTAGTGATTGTAATTAATTTTTAGTGAGTGCATATTTGCTAATTGCTCTGATTCACGCTATTATATTCCTCTTCCTTCACCCACAGCAAAATAAGTTTAATTTGATTCATACCCTTAGGAAGAAAAAAAAAAAGCCTAGGATTACTCACATGGCTGTGATTCAGCTCTTGGCTCCCACCACCTCCTCCTCCTCCTCATCCTCCTTTTCTCCCACCCTGCCCACTCCCATATCACTCCCACCCCGTGGTGTTGCCATCAAAAAACTGAGTCAGTTTGTTCTTTAAAATGGGTGGGGAAAGAAGACAACTAATAAAAACTTTTCTGAGCGAAGTATACTGCTTAGATCTGAAATCATTGCAGGAAGACAGGCAAAGTGGCTCCTTATATAACATGAGAAGCTTGAAACACAGGCCAGCCCTCATAAAGAAATGTTCAGATTCTCTTACATAAGACTAGATTTAGCTTGTATGCATGTCTGTAGAGGCGTACACATAGGCGTGGAGGTAGGTTTCGATGAAAAATCTGTGATATTGGGGCTCTTACATATAATGTATACAGAAAGAAAGAATCTTGTTTTCAAAGTAGGATACTTTGCTGGAATCAAAAAGTGAATATAGAAGCAATCCAAAGATTTTTGATCGCTGCAAAACATAGATTTGCCTTCAAATGAACCTGTGGCTTGGCAGCTTGAGGTTTTTGTTTGTTTGTTTTCGTTTTTCTTTTTTTTGTGACAGTGTCTTGTTCTGTTGCCCAGGCTGGAGTGCAGTGGCATGACCACGGCTCACTGCAGCTTTGAACTCCTAGGCCCAAGTGATCTTCCCATCTCAGCTTCCAGAGCAACCGAGACTACAGGCACACACCACTATGCCTGGCTAGTGTTTTGTTTTGTTTTTTAATTTTTATTTTTTGTAGAGATGAGATCTGAATATGTTGCCCAGACTGTTCTCAAACTCCAAGCAATCCTCTCGCCTCGGCTTCCCAAAGTGTTGGGATTATAGGCGTGAGCCACTGCACTCAGCCACAAGGTTATGTTTTGTTTCTCTCCTGAGGAATTGTAAGATTAGTACTGGAGGTGACAGCTCACCTTTGCAGAGCTGATGGTGGCAGCAGACATTATTGAGGCAGCAATCTCTGTTCCTTGCTTGTATTTTTTCTCCTATTCCCATTCTTCAGATGACGTGAAAGCCTTAGAGAAATGAAGGAACTCCTCTAAGTCCCCACAGGTAATAGCCTCAGACAGTATTAGAACTCAAGCTGTTTGACTCTCCCGACTTGTAACTTTGTTTTTTGGGAGTCTGACACAGTTGGGTCATTTGGTATTTTATAACTTGGGACAGGAGCGGCGGTGGACAGGAAGCTCCGTGCTGGGAGCTCCAAACCAGCCTTGAACTGAACCGTTGAAGCAGGTCTGTGTGCATCTTCAAACCAGCCTGCGACATGGAGGGGAACAGAACAGATCCTTCCCCCGTCACTCATTTGTAATCCCAACCACCCTCTCTTCATTTGACTGGCTTTCCCCCCATTATGTTACCATCTGTCTCCAAAACATTGCCTGGGTAAAGACAAGCTGGAGCAGTTGCTCGCCCTCAAACAAAACGCAGAACAGCTACTCCTCACCCCCATTCCACCCCGCCCCCCAACTAGTGCCGAGTACCACATATGAGGAATTCCATATTTATAAAGCTTGCCTGCGCCTCAACACTGTCTGCTTGCTGTCCTTTTTATTATTATTCAAATATGTGCTGACTGGAAACGATTAGCTTTTGTTACTGAGGGGTTTGTGGGATGCTTGAAACAGCTTCATATAGTTCTCAGATGGAAATGCGTGCTGTTTGCTCCTTTAAGAAATGAAATTTCTTAATGAAAGACAGCATAGACGAGAACGCATACTGAGGTTCCCCACCCAACTCTCTGGGTTTCTCTTAGGGTAATTGTGGTAGGGTTTTATGTCATGGCCCTGTGGAGCGAATAAACAGTGACTCTCCGGTATACTTTTTTTCTGGGTCTGTACCCACCTCTTAATGCCTCTGAGTAGGGGCCCTTGTTAATGTCAAGGGCAGTGCTCTGTCCCCAACAGAGCTGTAGTGTTGCCGCCAGCTCTGATCCCCTCACCTCCTTTTCCTGGCTGTTGACACTTCCAATATCCTGACACATCTGGGCAGACTGGAATCGGAGTTCTTAAATGCCCTCTCTGGCTGGTCCCAGCTCGATTCTGCACTGGCCTTAGGAGGCTCCAGGAAGTTTGGCGAGGAAAGACCCCCAACAGATCTCAGATGTAAAACTGGATGAGTGTTTCAACTGCTGAAACTTTGGAAGGAAATTATGGATTCGCTACATGTTTGTCAACATTAGTAAAGTAGTTAAGAGTGATTCTTTTTTAAAAAAAGTTATGGAATCCTGTTTTTTTCATTCAGAAGTGTTACTTAGGGAATGGCTGAGATGCATATGACTCCAGATTTCTCTGTCAGGCACTGTTCTCAGCACTTACGATTGAGTAATTTTTTAATCCAGGTGCCACAGCTAGGAACAGCAGAAGCAGAGGTCAGACCCCAGTAAGTCTGACTCCAGAAGCTAGACTCGTAAAGGATGTTACAGGTCCTTCTGGATGCCAGAGTTTTATGTGTTCAGTTTTATTGACATTCTATTTTCATAGCCTGTGTTTATTTCATTGAAAGCCATATAATTAATAGACTCTATGTTCTGTGTCTTAGCAAGGTAACTATCTTTAAGCCAATACAACTTAACGCATTGCTGTTGAAGTATGAATACGTTTTAATGACCAAGTGAGAAATACATACACATAGTTAAAATAGAATTCAAAAGTGTAATTTGGAAATGCGCTCTGAATAGTTTTGTTTGATTTTAATTTCTGAAAATCAATTCTGTATGTAAATTGAACGTAGTGTTTATTCCAGTGAAACCCTGCAGGAAGTCTTTTTATAAAGCGAATAATCACCTCCTGAATTAACTGTTATACATGATTTCAGTGTGTACACCTTTTCTATGTTCTCAGCTACCAATCTGAGAATTTGATATTTGAACATTTTTCTATGTTTCAAATGTTGGATGTATTTCCTATGTTACAATAAAACTAGTTATCCATCAAGGCTTAATCAACAGTAAATGCCAAGCTTTAGTCAGAGCAGTTGCTGACTTTGCTCCATTTGCTCAAGGTTAGAGGAAGTATGCCGAAAAGAGATAACTGTAGTTAAATTGCTCAGCCCAAGCCTTCATTTTTCATGTGGGGAATTGCGCTTCTTATTACTGTTTTCTTCCTGTCTACGTAATACCTGGGAACAATTTACTCCATGTAATGCCACTCCCATCGTGGTAGTAAGGTTTTTACTGAAGAGGAAGACTTTTAGGGCATGTCAGAGTTTTCACTGGTTATTTTCAGGCTTTTATTTCGTAGCTTTTAGACAGTTCGAGGCTAAAGGACTGTCCAGGTTTTTTGGTGATGTGATTGTATTACGTGTGTGCTGTGTGAGTAGCTCAGCTTGGAGTGTGAATTGCAGTAAATGCAAAAGTGAAAGCTGCAACATGGCTGTCTTGCTCCCAACCACTTCCTGAAGAACCCGCCATGCGGGCCCCAGACCCAGAGACTTAAACTTGAATCCTCAAGATGGAAAGAGTCCAAGTTCCTCATGGTAAAGACCTCAAGTAAACCTAAATCTAGAAACCCTGTTTGCTACTCTTATGTGAATTCAAACATTTGGTTGCCTCCATTGTAAAAATTTCGGTGCCCAATTCTGAAATTTATTAGGGAATAGAGCCAGAGCGTTGCCATACCTTAAAAATAATCTTGCAACTCTCCTGTTTACATGATTCAATTCTTGAAACCAGTTAGAATGTGCATTCTAATCTCTAAATGTACAAGTTATTTTTAAAAAATGTGAGCTTGTCAGCTCAGCTACAGCCACCAGTCTTAATAAAACTGAGTCACATCCAAATGGGCTCCACTTACACTACCCTCCCATTCTGGGGAGAACGTGGCTGGGGGAGGCGGTCTGAGTCATCACCTGGTTTGTTTGACATACGCTTCCTTCCATAAATTGGGAATGGCAAGCGGCACAGTGTTCTGGGCTTGCCTCAGAGAAGGAGCTGTTGCAGCCTGATCAAAAGAGGGCCTTAAGGATGAGGCTGAGCCCCTATTTTGACTCCAAATGTCGGGGGAGGGGGAGAAGAATTCGACAGATCCAAACAAGGAATATTTGTAAGTACCATTTTTGGAGGTCAGAGAAATGGCAGGGGTGTTGACAGTTCAATTTCTCCCTAGGACATAAAAGATGTTTAAGAGACAAATTGGGGGCATTCAAATAAAAATAAAATGGTATCTAGTTCACTAAGTGGGCTTGTTTACTTAACAAGAGTATTCTTGATGTGGACAGTTTAAAATGATTGAGAGAGAGAGAAGATTTGGTAGTTACCATACCAATCCGCTCTGACAACGTTGAATTTCACTTCATTTATTTAACTATTTGAAAAGAAATGTATTTCACTTAGGAATCTGTTCATGTCAAATTTGCATCTCCTATAGGGGTATTTTGAGGGGATGGGAAGAGAGGCGCATGTGTCTCACGCATTTTCTTACAGCGGTTTTGCAGAGGCTTACTGGAGCTTTTGAAAATAAAAAAGTTTAGAATGTGAAATTGTTGGAGACTACAGAGGAAGGGGAAAGGAGGAGTAGATTTATAGCTGAAGTGGGTTTGTAAACTCAACCTCTGCTTTGGGATTATTCTTTAATAAGTGCCACACATTCTTCTGATTTTCATCCTGGCTTGGTTGTGGCTCTTTCTCTGTCTGTGTGAGGCTGGGGTGTTCCCTGTTTTAAAGCCGTAGCTGTCGCAGCCTGGGCGTTTTCTGTTTCTGCTTATGGCTTTTTTTTTTCTCTTTTCCTGAATGAGTGTCCTTTGTGTAACCCCAGTAATTCAGAAATCCTGCAGTCATAGGGA
>NW_016107604.1:271769-313049 GCF_001604975.1 Cebus imitator
AGCCACTTGGGATAGATTGACTAAGTGACTGCTTTCTTGGGGTCTGCAGACCCGTGGAAGACACTCAAAGTGGTTGTGACCGACTTGATCCAACTCTGGGCTTCCTGAACTGGTAACTGTCACTTTAATATAGGTTACTGATTAAACTCAGAAAAATGCAGCTTAAAATCTTTGCCAGGAACTTGTGTGGACTTATTCTCTGTTACCCCCCAACCCCCTTGTTCTGATTTGTTTTGTCACAGGAATGAAATGCAGATAACTCTTAGAAAACTTTTGCAGGAAAAGTGCCTCGTGTGATCTGGAACAAAGACGTTTTATAATCAGATTTATCAAGCTCCGAAGAGGGAGTTTTAATGAACGGAAGCAGCAGCATTCTGTCACCAGGAAATACTGCTTTATCCAGTATTGGTAAGTGAAAAGTGGCATTGCTCCCTAATAGATATCATATGTGCATGTGGGAATTGAAAAGTTGTTCACAGACCCCTAACAACGGTGTTGAACAGAGAACACATAAACAGTGAGAAGGTCTAAAGAGCAGCAGAGAATACCGCATAAAGACTGAGAAACAGCCAGGTAATTAACAAAAATGAGCTGAGTGCTATCAGTTTAGCTAAACATATGTAAAACAGCTAGATTTGGTTGTTTTATTTTTTCTTGTTTAGTGGAGGAGAAACAAAATCAGAATGGGCTGTTTAGTAGAGTTGCGACATTAACTTTCCATGGATGTAGATTTCCATTTAGTCTGATGTAGCATGTGTGAAATTTGAAGAGATGATTTCAGAATTAGTCTACTTGCCCTCCTTTCCTTTCCTCTACATTAGGATGTCAAGTATTCAGTTAGAACTTTACAAGATAAAAGTTATACAAAATGAAAGTTCAAGTAATGCATCGGAAACACTTCCTCCTGATTGGGAAGGATAGATTACAATGGCAGTAGATTTTTTTTTTTTTAAACATTTGTGTCATGAATTTTAAGTTTGTTCTACCTGATTACATTAGTACAGCAAAGGGTGATTATTTCTATCTGTATAGTTCATAACTTTTTGAGAGATCGTGATTAGTAGTTCTTACTGGTTTGGTATGCATGTGCCTGCCTGTCTCTGTTTCCCTGAAATCTTAAATTCCGATTTCTAATCTTGAATCTGAGCTGCCTCTATGTTTAAGGGTTCTAGAAAAAGACAATAAAGCTTTGAATACCTGCGTTATATACAACAGGTTCTTGTTCATGATGTATAAGGTAAAACAATTTTATATTAGGCATGAATGTCTAGTTTCTTGATTTGGTTTCTTAAGAATGTACCGAAAAGGTTGAACAGAGTAAGAAAAAGAACGTTAGAATAGAATGGTGGGTGACTGCCTGATTTTACGTTTCTTATTGGTCAACAGAAGTAGTCATGTGATGTCTACTTACAGAACCAGATGGAAAAAATTTTTGTTCTTTAAATGCTAACAATTATATAGGCAATTTTAGTGATCTTCATTTATTAATTTGAATATATAATTGTAACTGTTATTAACAGAATGGGGTAATTTAGAAAATAATAATTCTTTCTTTTTAAGCTAAATTGGAAATTGAATCTACTTCTGTGACTTTTGGTTCCTGTTCTGTTACTTTCAAAATCTTAAAATCCTTAACTCAAAAGGGAAAATATATAATAAAACAGGATAGCAGTGCTGAAATTTCTCTCAGCAGTGGAGGGCTATGAAGGTGGGAGAAGGAGATGAATCTAGTGAGATATATTAATTGTTTTTCTCCCCCTCTTGTATACTTGGATGAATTTTAAGATCATTTTTCTCAGACTAGCAGCTCTCAAGACTTTTGCATAAGTATTCTTAAAGAAATAGAAAGACAAGATAAGCACGGCTCTTAAGGGCAGGTCCTCCAACAAGTCAGGAAATTGGTGATCCAAACTTGTGAATATAACAAGTCAGTTTGATTTAATTAAGATGTGGCATTAGTTTTCTTGAAGCACACAAATTTATAGGTTTTTAGAGTCTTGAAGACAGAAAAATGGCAACAAAGCATTTATTTACAGGTAATGTATATTCAACTGCTAGCTTCTGTTTTCAACTCTGTATTTCATGTAAGTAAATACTTGGGGAGAACATGGTGATTTAATAATCTGGGTAAATACTGCCGTGCCTGTTGGAAAAAAGCCTCTCGTTTTTAGGTTTTCCTCCTCCAATTTTGAATGACAAAATGTGTTAGAAGCAGGTTGGAATAGTAAATGCTAGAAAGTATATCCCATAAGGATTATCTGAGAACTTCATGTTTTCAATTCTCTTTGCTGTTCTCTGTTCTCAATTTATTAATCTTTAAAAGTACATCGAAAATGAATAACGTTGCTTGCTCTGATTTCTCCTCTGGGGTCGTTGAGAGTCTTCACATTTTTGTATACCCTGTTAAAAGATAATAATGACATGCATATGCCTTTGTCTTTGTGGGTATGTAAAGCAACAAACGAAGGGATCTAGTTAAGTGACAGACTTCAAAACAATTTCTCTGAAATAGTATTTGAATGTGCATATTTGGGAACGTAAGTGCTTTCCCTTTGGGCTTGTTTCTTAAGTTTTTGGTGTAGTACACGGTTTTACCCAATTAAATTTTTCTTTTGAGGTCTGTGTATGTATGGGTGTATGTATTTGATTTGAAGGGGAAGTTTTAATCACTAGCGAAACAAGTGGCTGTTTGTTAGAACCCAGATAAGCCTCATAGTGTTGTTCCTATGACAACTGAGTAGTTGGGTGTTGAAATGTAGCTTTAAGTTCTTGGTTTGGAAATGTCATTCAGACCTCCCACTATAGTCTCAGTGAGTAGGAGGATAATGAGAAGGGGGAAAACCATGAAGCAACATAAGTATCTTCGTTCATTTCATGTCTTCCTAACTTGTCTTTGTGTACAGGATCGCCATGGGAGTGGTAAACACAGGTCTTGAACAAAGCAATACTTCAATAAAAAATACATGGAAAGGGGTCAGAAAAGTTGGGGAAGATAAATAACAACACATGGGCCCAATAAAGAGTCAGGAGACATTGGCTTCTATGGGTTTGTGCAAATCCTTTACCCAGTACTGACCAGCAGTGAGAACATCTTGAACCAGTTATTGTATAGCTCTTCAAGAGCTGTGAATTTCCTTAAAATGCAATGTGGAGAAAATTCCTTTGGTAGCAGGATGGTTTACCACTTTGGCATAACATTTATTCATCTCCCCCGGGCAGACTACAGAGGATACTGTGTTCTTTAAGGCACAAGTTTTTAAAGCAGTTGTTCATTTGTCGTTTAATAGCTTTTGTCTTTTTTCTATGGGAACAACAAGGTCGTACTATTAAAATAGTGATAAAATTTAAGCATTTTATAGTATATTCAAAAAGTGCTTTTGTAAAGTACTTAAAAAAAGATTGAGACTTGTTTGTGGAAACTGTTTGTGGATGGAGAATTTATGGAGCACTGTATTTGAGGAGAGGGATTGTTTAATATTTGACATAGCTTAATTATGTAGTTGTTGATTTTCCATGTCTGAAGCTCTTCCGATTTCCTACTCCTAAATGGTTTTAACTATTTATTTGGTCACTAGAACCTCTTGAAGTTAGAAAGGAAAAGATTTCAGTGGGGTTAGTCCCTTACTTAATAAATAGATGTCCACCATCTCTTCCGTAATCCAAAAAACTCTGAAAATCAAAAGATTTTCATGTAACAAATTTGGCAGCAAATCCTGAACCGATGTGAAGCTAATGATATTCATTGTTTAGCTCACTCAGAATGAATCTTTGTATGTTTTACTGTAGAAGTATTAATGTGTTCGATCATGGAGTATAGTTCCAGACTCCCCTAGAGGTTTATACACTGTGTTGAATAATCAACCTATTACCTTTATGAAATAATAATAATAATCAATCTGAGTGTCAGGCAAGCGTTTGTGGACCCATAATTACTGACGTACATTGAGCTTATATTATATGCCAGGTACCATTCTAAATGAATCACTGGCATCTGAGAACAGTGTCTGGCACATAGTAGGTACTTAGTAGACACGTTTTGGTAGGAAATGCTTTACACTTACTAACTTCTTTAACTCACAGAAACAGTATATGGCCAATGTGCTTGTTATCCTCATTTTTACATGGGGAAACTGATGCTCAGAGAGGTGAAGCAATCTGCCCAAAGTAACACAGGCAGGAAGTAGTGGAGACAAGATTTGAAAGCAGGCAGTCTAGCTGTAGTCTGCTCTTAATGATACTGATTCAGGTACGAGAGAGGACTGGAGACGTGGCACTGGACTTCTTAACTGAGTCAGAGGCAATATTTGGGTGATTTACTTTATTCCTAGTCACCCCATGCCTCTTAGGATCAAAAGCTGATGATATCACCACTATGGTCATTAACCAGAGCTGTGGTGGAATGCTTATAACAGGTTCTCCTGGGTGGCAGTGTAGGAATTCCAGGGGTCTGAACGCTCTTCACAGGCTTCCCAAGGTGATCTCCATCAGTAAATCGGCCTGACTTTTCATCTTGAGATTGAGACATAGGAAATAACCCTTTCCTTAACCCTAAGGAAGTTTTCTTGAACAGTGGGAAAAACCTTTTTGTAGACGTTCCTTAAACCCCTTACCCAGCAGGAGGTGTGGAATCAATAAAGAGGGCATGGGTCACCTGAGGGTGTGAGCTCTCTGGCTTGGGAACTACATTGGGACACAGCGAAAGCCCCTTGGGAGAAATCAGGCAGCCCATGGAATTTTGGCTGCATGACTCTGAATTCACAAAAGGATGCCTTTAACAGTACTTCCCAACAAATGTATACAAGGTGTGCCTCAAATCCCTATATATTCCTAGGGATTAAAAAAAAAATCTTTTGAAACTGATGGCAGCTTCCCCATTCTATCCCCCAGCTTCCTATCCTTATTCCTGCTTAATTTTTCTTCTTAGCACTTCTCTCGTCTGACATACATTGTATGTTTTACTTATTTAGTCATTTGGCATTTTAGTTAGACACTAGCAGTATTGTTTTCTTTGAATAAATTTAAAGGTCCTAGATTTAATTTCTCTTTGATGTTCATCTTCCAACTCATTCCCTCCTATCAATCTCAGACTGCAGTAAGTAAATGACTTTTTTGCCCAGCTTTTTTTTTTTTTACTATTAATTATCGTATTTGTTTTTCTTAAGCTGTACTGATTGTACAGTCTGAATTTGGAGAATAGATGTGTCTTCATTCAGGAGGGTGAATTGAACCAAATTTGAATATAATCATTGGGTAACAAATCCAGAAGATTAAATTACTAAGGAGAACATGGAAAGTAAACACTTGCATTTTATGAACTACCTTGAATTTAGACAGACAACTGGGTAACAACTGTATATGACATGTTTTTTGGGTAAGACCTCTTAAACTGACCTATTTAATACTGTTTTCATTTGAAAAAAAAATCAATTTTAAACAATTATTCTACCCATTAAAGACTGTAAGTGATTTAACCTTGGATATTTCCTGAATCAAGTTTTTAAAATCCTCAACTCTAACCTATTGTTTTTCAACCCCATATTTATTCTGGTTTATTCTTTCCAACATATTTAGGATAATCTAAAACTTAAAGTAAAAAAACCCACATATGTTATTAACTATAAACAATGTGATTATGTAAATGCATCATTTTAGTTGACTTTTTTCCTTTGGACTGATTTCTTTTCTTTTCTTTTCTTTTTTTGAGACGGAGACTTGCATGGTCGCCAGGGCTGGAGTGCAATGGTGCTATCTTGGCTCACTGAAACCTCCACCTCTCGGGTTCACACGATTCTCCTGCCTCAGCCTCCCTAGTAGCTGGGATTACAGGCGCACACTGCCACGTCTGGCTAATTTTTGTTTGTTTGTTTAAAGTAGAGATGGGGTTTCACTATGTTGGCCAGGCTGGTGATCCGCCCACCTCAGCCTTCCAAAGTGCTAGGATTACAGGTGTGAGCCACTGTGCCCGACCTAGACTAATTCTTAAAGGAACGAATCAGATACATATAGAAGCTGAATTGAGTATGCTTTTATAAGTCAGTGTAATGATGGAGACATTTTGTTTTCTTAGCTATTTTTATCACAAAATAGTTCTAGTTACTTTCTTTTAAATGGTTAATCTAATAAAGTAACAACTCGGTTTTTAAAAACATGGTATATAACTATTTTCTTTAAGGTAGAGGAGGAGTTATTGACTGTGAACAGTAGGCTAAGGTTTTATTTGAAATTATCTCCCCTTTCTGCCATGGAAGAATTTAATTCCCCTAATGTGCTTACTGTACTGAAAGTCCGTTGTTGGTGTTGGTATTGGAAGAAAGCTTAGTTTTTCTGCATTTCCTAAAAGGAGAGAGAAGAAAGATTTTTAAAAGTGAAAATCCATTGATTTGTATCTGAAGTGAGACTAGAGTACTTAAAGTTGAGAGAAACAGTAAGTCTGCACACACGTAGCAAAACTTTTCAGGAAACTTTCAGAGTTCCAATGACCTGAAAAAAATTTTCAAACCTTCAGACATTTTCCAGAGAGTGTTAGTCCATGAAAGTGGTACCCATGACCCCAAGAGGGTGTACATTGTCAGCATCCGTTGAAGTAGTTTACTCCCTAAGAGGCCCAGGCTTTGGAAATAAGTAGATTTGTGCCTTAAGCTCCCTTTGCCCCTTGCTACCTGAGTAAGCTACTCCATCTATTTCCCTAAGCCCCAGATAACACATGTAAAGCACATGCTGTGGAACCTGGAGTAATGGTGCTTAACACACTTTTAGGAAGAGACTTTTTCAGTTTAGTCCTAAAGCCTGTAGATCAGGCCGGGCATGGTGGCTCATGCCTGTAATTCCAGCACTTTGGGAGGCTGAGGCGGGCGGATCACAAGGTCAGGAGTTTGAGACCAACCTGGCAGTTATCATGCCCATTTCATAGATGAACACACAGAGGCACAGAGAGGTAAAGAAGCTTACTTAGGGCCACTTATCTGTCATGGAACCAGAATCTAAATCGAAATAGGCTGTTGCCAGTACAGATGGTAAGTACATGTTCTTCTGCTAGGAGCGCAGAATAGAAGTTGACTGATCCTGAAAGTCTCAGAAATGGTCTTCTCATTTCTATTCTGCAAAGTGTCACGTCTTCTAGGCCTACCTCTCTCAATATTGAAATACAAAATTAACTTTTTCTGCTTTTTATTTCACAAATCAACGGGAACACTCTTAGTCATTTGTGTTTTATGAGTTTTAATTAGGCCATGGCAGTCCAGGAGGGGAATTCCTTGTTTTCAGTTAATCTCATATACTAACAAGTTTACTCATGTAACTTCCCCTATTTTTTTCTCTAATGTTTTCACTTGAAAGTGGGTGTGGGAGGAAGAAGTATGTTAGCATTTGGGTCCTAGGGATGCACTTACATCGAGCTTTCTGGAAATTCTTTCTTGCTGGTATAGAATTAATCCATAGCAAAATGAAATAAGTAAGAATCTGTATTTTACTAATATTTTTCTTATCTCCATCTAGTTCTGGATGTTTTTTTTTGGGGGGTAAAACTTCTAGGTAAAGAAGTACAAGAAGCCATCTGTGCATAAAACCTTGTATTTGGGTGTGGACTTAATTTTCAGAATATGGGAAGGAGGTTTCACATTGACAATTTCCTCTTTCAGATGTAGATTGAAAATTTTGACTTAGAAGATGAGGGCAGGTTACCCTAGGCCATGGGTTCAGAGTGCTTGGAAATCTCTTTAAAAATTCCCTGGCCTTGGACTGAGCCTGCTCGTAGGAGGATTTCTTAATCAGGCCTGCCTTCATTCTTTCATTTGTTTGTTCGTTCCTTCATTTGTCCATATTATCACATAAGTCATTGAGTATCTACCTGCAAACAGGTGAAAGAAAGGGTGGGAGTGAGTCCATCGGGGACGGGAGAGGAGTGGCTCTAAACTCACTCTGTGTTCCTTTCACCTCAGTGACTACATCTTTGATCTGATTGTTTGCCCTTTTTGATACAATGTCTATTTCACAGACAGACACTCACAGAACTCATGAAGGTGTTTAAGCATCTTCTTTTGGGAGCCAGGTTTCCTTCTTTAAAGTGAGAGGAGAAAATGCTTGTGGGTGAAAAACAATGCAGAGAAATGGTTTTTCTTTCTTTTTAATGTTGGTGGAAGAAGGTTCCACAGTAAGTAGGCAGCGTATCAGTAAATGTTATCTAAGATCTAAGAGCGCCTGTGCTTTCAAATAATTTCCTTGTTTAAAGAATATTAAGTGCAGCAGTGTTTACAATTAATGATCACAACCACTTAGAGATTGCTTTGTTCTTTCTCTACTCCTACTGCTTCAGTTAACTACCCTAAAAAAAAATTAAGAGACAAAGGCCATCACAAAGATGTCTTTAAAAATAATTTAAAAGTAGAATTTAAATTAATTTAAAGGTAAGACGTATTGCTATGCCCTCAATCAAACTCACTACAACTTTTTCAAAATATCTCTAAGTGAAAATATGGAAAATGAGGAATGAAGGTAGGAGAGGACTTTTGGAATTTATACTACCATTCTTTCAAAAAATATTACTGGTCTCCATGCTGCAGTGGAGCCATTATCTTTACTTGTTATTTAAACCTTGCTATCACTTCCTATAGTTTCTGAAGGACGGCACTGTTCAAGTTCTCTTCCGTGGCGCAAACTCTACCTGTGTATTTTCTGAAACAAGTTTGACTATACCAGCAAAGGCAATGAAAATGCTTTGTCTTTCAGCATGAAATGTGAAGTCTACATTATTAGTAGGTATATAGGTCCCGTGGAAGAAAAGGTTAAAGGAGATTTAAAAACAAAACCAAAGTTACCCACACTCTAAAAGGATGTCTCAGTATTTCAAGACTTTTCTATGGTAAAGCAAATAAGGACTCCTCAGGACAAGTTAGGTTGATAGTGACAGTGAATATCTACCTTTTCCCCCATTCCGTTTGACATCCATACTCCAGAAGACCTTTCCTTATTTTCTATGCATGGGTAGCAGGGAGATTATAGAGAAACTGTTGCTTCTCCTGCTTTCTTTTTTACTGCTGGGGGGATGATCACTTTCCTACAGCGCTCGTCCACGTGGCCCTTGATGCATTTGGAGTTTTGGTGAGGTGTTAACAAAAATGGTCTCAGGTGCCAACTAGATTTCATAACGCTTGTAGCAGAACAAGAGACAAAGATACCACATGGGAAATGTACATTTTACAAGAATATATTGCACATCTACCATGTGCCAAACAGAATTCCGGATCTGAGAATGCAGCAGTGAATCAGGTCCCTACTCACATGGAGGGGGTAGGCTGACGGTGATGGAACTCCTAAGCACAGAGCAGGTGTTCGTAAACACCGCAGAGAAAAATAAAGCTGCGTCAGACAGAGCACCTGGGGGTCAGGGGTAGAGCGACGTGAACCCAGAGTTAATGGGAAGGCCTCTTTGATACAATGAGGCCAGTGAGGAGCCAGCTGTGGGAGTGTCTGGAGGAAGAGGGATTCCAGGCAGAGAAAATAAAACAGTAACTGCAATAAAGATGGGAGCAGGCGTTGTGTGTCCAAGAGCCAAGTCGTGGAAGATCAGGTAGGACTTTGTTGGCTGCAGTAGGAAGCTGTTGGGAGGTAGACAGAGTGAAGACAGTATTCTGAGAGTCTGGGTGATTTATTGTAGAGATCCTAGACAGTTGAGCCCCTTGTGCCTCATAACTGGAGTGTTTACAAATCGTGTGCAGTAAAATGCTACTTTTGTAACTGAAATTATTATGCTATGAAAACCTTAGTAAAGACAGATAAAGTTGAACTATTTGAAGCACAACCACAGCTAAAAAGCCCAAACTGGGCAATTCTTCCTATCACAGCTACTCCTCAGAGAGATGTGGGGTACCTGAACGTCTAGCTGTGGAATGTTTTGCTTTGATTAAAATTTGCCAAAATCTCATCTTCCCTAGGGCACGTCTTTGCTGATTTTTGCAGTCAGTAAGAAGCAGTTTAGAATTTCTAACTGAAGGGATTTTAAGTCCATGTTTAAAATGCTTCATTTTAAAATAATTCTTAGTTGTATGTTCAGTCAGATGATAAGCTCCCTCTAAAAATTCTGTGTGAAAACTTAACTGTTTGGTACAGGTTAGAAAGTCTTGTTACACAGCACTTATTTTACAATTGGAGGTACAAAGACAGCAGGGAAAATGAGGCAATTGGCCAGGTGGGAAGGGTAAAATTGTTTTATGTATCTTTTCTCTTTTAAAGTTGGGTTAAAAACATTTGTGTAATTTATTAAAGGTAGAGTGATTGCCATAAATCAATTGAAGCCCCCGTCATTACTTCAGTATAATACTCTGATACTAAATGTGCCACCTTTTGTATAAGGAAATGGGCAAGTTCTGTCATCTGGGAGTTTACATGTTAAGAGATATTGCATTGGTGGGAACAGACATAAAAGGTATATATAATTATACTGACAACATACAGGGTGTAGAAAGGGACTTGATAGCCTTTTATAGATGTCATCCAGGTTTATCTTATCTGAAATACTGCCTGAGACTTTATACCTAATTCTTACCACATAGCCTGACTTTATTAGTTAGTCACACATTTGGGTTGGGTTAACCCTCATATTCTTTTAGCAAGGGACCCACCGACAGAAAAGAGTTATTGGTTTTGTCATTTATAGTTTAGTTCAGCAAGACCGGATTTCCTCACCACCTTTGGCTGAAACTGACTGACTAAATCAGTTTCACTTGTGGGGTAGAGAAATGAGTAATTTGGGAGCATAGAGTGTTGTGTGGAGGAGAGCTTAGTTTGCTCCTTTTCATGCTCCGCTTAGGTAAGAAGTCTGCATTGAGAGAGGGAGAAAAATTTGGGACATCATGGGGGAACTGACCCCCTTGGGTGAGCCACATTGGGAATTGAGAGAGAAAGATGTAAAAATGGACCAGGAGAGGATATAGGGAAGGCCCAGGGGAGCCAGAGAATTTCTGGTCCTAAGCTCAAATGTCAGCCTCAGTTCTTCCTAGCATCCTGGACACGAGGTCCCTTCTGGCTTGTCTCTTCTGAGACAAGGGGGCATGCTCCGGACTTAAACTGAGCATCCCTTCTCAGAGGAGCTGGGAGGACGAGGAATTCAGGTTTCAAGACATCTTCCCCAAGTCTTCTGCATCCATTTCTCTACTGAATCTACTTTCTAAGTGTAGATTAATGTCTAAGAGATAGACATTAAGTTTCCTTTGCTGTCAGCCTCTGACCTCTTGTTTTGAGGAAGACATATGTGTTGTCCCTGAAGTTGTGAGTTCTGTTTGGTCCTTCGTCTAAGATTGGTCGCGGTCTTGATTTTCCAGGGCTTGAGCCCTTTTGCCCCGTGTGCTCGGGGATTTCCCCCTTTTGCCCCGCCATATAAATAGACAGCTTGCTGCCTGTCTTCTAAGACCTTCATATTTTTCCCTGTGACTTGAGTCTGTTCTGGAACAATTGTGTGGTGGCTGGGCCCTGCAAAATGAGTCAGTTCCTGCAGTTTGGTTACAAGTTCTCAAAAAGTATTTCAGAATGTGGATGTGGTCAGCAGAGTCATTTTCCAGACATCTAAAAGGAAACCCACATCAACTGTAACAATTGAGCTATGAACCAATGGCTCTATACAACAGAACGGAGCATGCTTTTCCTCAAAGCCTGTAGGTGCCCCCAAATCTAGCCTTCTCTACGCATCAGAAAGGAGAATTCATCTTCATGTAGATCACATTTTATCTGTTGCTGCTGACACAAAAAATGCGATAGAAGTTTTGGCTTTCATGGGCACAAATTTGACATAGGAAATCATTAGTAAAATGGAATCTATGGGATTACAGTATAATTAGTACAAAGTGTGAAATGTGGCTTAGGGGATAGACACTTGGGTAATTGAGCTAATACACGAAGGAGTAGTTGATAGTTTAGGTACCGATAAAGTACATCAAAATATGATTGTTTGGTTTACTAATAGTCTAAACCTGTGCAGACTTAGCAGCAACCCTGATAAAATATCATTAAATGCTTTTCAAGCTTTAAAGTAAGTTTAAGATTGTCATAACATTTGGAGAATATTTTAGCTCCACACAAATTTTGGAAAATAATCTGTGTGGGTTTTTTATCCTCTTGGGTATCATGAATTATAAAATTTTTTTGCAGTTCTCACTTATCAGTCTTGCTCCACTCATTAAAACTGATGGCATTTTCAATAATACGAAATCAAAACATAAAAATGTGTAAACGATTTGGACAGACAGTTCACCACAGAAGATACACAAATGGCAGGTGAGCACAAGAAAAAAACACAAGTCGAAACCACAATGAGATACTGCTACACACTCATCTCAATGGCTTACCTTGAAAAAGTTGGCTATGCCAACCATCGGTGAGGATGTGTAGGATTTAGAACTCTCATGTCAAACGGTGTAAACATGTCAAACATACACCTATCATATAATTCAGCTGTTCCATTCCAAGAGAAAAGAAAGCATGTGTTCACCTGAAAACTTTTACATGAATATGCCTAGTAGTTTTATTAGTTATAGCTATAAGCTGGAAACAGTCCTCTCCTCTAATGTCTGTCAGCAGGTAACTGAATAAACAAATTGTGTATCCGTATGATGGATAACAATAAAAAGGAATCAACTAAGGATACCTTGAATAGCGTGGATGACCCTAACCCATGAGAGTCATATCATACGATTCCATGTATACAAAATTCTGGAAAATGTGAAAGCAGATTAATGGTTACCTGGGGTGGGGAGATTGGGGTGCAAGAAAGAGGCGTTACAAAAAGGCATGAGAAAACTTTCGGTCTGGTGGATAATTTCACTGTCTTGTGTTGGTGGTTTCATGGGTGTATATATGTCAAAATGTGTAAAATTGTACAATTAAAATATGTGCAGTTAATCATATGTCAGTTACTCCTTAATTCTTAAAAAAAAAAAAAACTTCAAATAAGAAATAATTGTTATAGTAAATGGAAGGCTTTAAAATGCCCTTATTTGGCAAAATCAGCATTTCTTGGGGTAGGGGCGGGGGAACCTGATAGTTTTAATGGTTTGAAGACAGAAATACAGCCTTCTAGTACAGATGAGAAACCAGAGTTTAACAGTACACATAATAAATGGGATCTCTTTAGTCCTTTTGTTTACAAGGCATTTGAACAAGTGGTTCAAGAAGTATCTTTTCCAGCGTGGTGGTTCCAGCTGCCTGCCTGACTTCTAAGCGTTAGCACTTAAACAAAATTGCTGTAGCAGTCTACCGTGCAATGTGGCTGAGACATCCGAAGCTGCTGTGTTCAGATTGCAAAGATAAGACATGAAAATCCCCACTTTCAGATTCTATCATTGTTAGAGAAATTAATCTCTTATATTTACAGAGTGCATGAAAATTTAGCTATATTGGGGTATAGTTGACAGTGTATATATTCACAGTGTAAAATACGATGTTTTGGTGTATGTATACATTGTGAAATGATCACCACAAGCTAATTACCATATGCATCACCTCACATAGTTATCTTTTGTGGTAAGAACGTTTTAAGATTTTCTGTCTTAGCAAATTTCAGGTATATGATACAGAATTATTAAGTGTAAAGTACTTTCATAAACCTCATTCTGTGAAATCCTTTCAATGGTATTATTACAGGTAGGGTCAGTATTATCCTGGTTTACTTTGGCAACAAACTGAGACCTAGAGAAGCCAAGCTACTTGGCCAGGAATATAGAGCCCCCATCTTCTTGCTCAGAAATCACCATTCTAATGACTGTATTTTGCTTCTTCCTCAAACTTGAGTGTTTGGCGAAGACTGTTCGCTCACCAGTTCGTCAGGTAGGTATTAGTGGCCCTTTTAAAAAAATACGAGATGTTCAAGACAAAACTTCCCTCTAATCCTCTGTTTCCCCATTTCTAAATGGGTAATAACACAGCCACCAGCTTCCCAAGTTTGTTGTAAGGGTCAAAGAGTTTTTGACTCTTAAACGTGGAAGAGTCATGGAAAGTGGGCAGCTCTCTGTACCCAGTGGGTGTTGATGTTACTGTGTGATGGTGCTCTTTGTTTCTGGGTTACTTGATGACAGAGTACTGAGTGGTTTAGTAAACCCAACAGGGAAACGCAGCAGTTTAATTCCATTAGTTGCCATATAACTTCCTTCAGGGCTAGAAAGTTGCAGAATAAGAAATCTTACGTACTGGATTACTTTAAATTCTTCTTTAAAGGACACTAAACCATCACTAGTTGGGTCCCAGAGACTCACCAAACAGAGCTTAGAAGCGGATGCCATTGGGGTTTACTTAGCTAACAGGATGGGCCTGTGCCTGGCATCCTCCTTTCCTCCTTGGTTGTGTTGTCTGCACATCTCTCCTCCTCATTCTTTGTCACTTTCGGTGGCCTTCTGTCTTCACTAGCACTCTAACGCACTTTAGAAAAAAATATTTTTAACCTATTTGATACAGGGATAAAATGAGAATTTTCTGTCTCCACTAACGTTTTTTTTTTTTTCCCTTTTTTCATTCATGTGTTTTTTCATGTTTTCTTGACTGCAGCTTTAGAGTTCTAGTTTCTAACTCTAAGGTATTTTAATTTTAGAAAATCAGAGAATATAATCATGGGAATGCAAAGAGTATGAAATTTTGACTAAGGATGACAGTCAAGACAGGCCCTGTTTTTTTTGTTTTGTTTTTCATCAAATCCTCTAATTTATTCCATTCCTAATTCTGTGGTCCTTTCTGGCTTTCACAGGGGCAGCTGTCGGAGTCAGGGTTGCATTTACTATTACTGATCTCAGTAATAGGATGAGTTTGATTTCTCAGCATGAAAAGAATGACCATATTAGGGATTTGTTTTTTTTCTCCAGACTACAGAAAGTTTGATAACTACGGGAGTACTTACTGGAGAGATAATGTCAGAATGAATAGACTATTTCTGGGAAATTTGAACGGGCTCAATGCTGTTACCAGCTAGAACAGGGAAGCAAGATGATGAATGTGAGGTTAGGGACATTGAGTCAGGAAGAAGATCAGGCAGTTCTGGGGCTAAGTAAATTGGGATCATTCCTGGCTTGTCACATCTACATGGGACATTTTAGACTATCCATGGGCTGGATACCTTAGGAAAGTTCCTTCTGGCTCTGAGGCTCACTGCTCTTTCAGCACTGGCAATTTACATCTAGTATGTTTTTGTTATAAGCTGACGTCTCCTTACGTCCTGTCAGTTTCTCTGTATGAAAGGGTTTTGCTGTTCCTTTTTGAGTGAAAACTACTCCCATAGGACATTGCCATTTACACTACCCCTACACACACACACACACACACACACACACCCCATTCTCTTATCCCTTTGTCCTCCTTGAGCCAGTCCCTTTCAAGGTTATATCTTCCTTTACCAAGTACCTCCCCTGACCTCTTTCTTCACTCATAGAAAGAGGAACCAGATTTCCCCTGTGTGACTTACCATCAATACAAACAGCAGTTTTGTTTCTGTTATTTCCCCTTACAACCCAGTGATAAAGTTTGCTGCTGCTGCTCTCCCCACCCCACACAGGAAGAAAGACTTCCTTCCTTCATCTCTTGACTTTGCCCAGGCCTATGAATAATCTTCGCTTTGTCATGGACTCCAGATGCTCACCTTTTCTAACATATTTTTAAACCCCCAAGAGATACTCCTCCTGCACCCTTCCCTTCCCCACCTTCTGGCTTTTTCTACCTGATAAACTTACTATTCTACCTAGTTAATAGTGGGCGCTCATGAAGCGTCTGCCTCATTGATGAGTGTCTGGGCGTTGAGCTTCCCTGTGTCCATTTTCTCTTCGGGTGCACTGACTGACGTCTCCTCCTGGCTTCTCACCTGCGGTGGCGCTCCCTCTTCATTATCCCGCTTCCTTTTTACATTCCACACTGTCGTGTTATAGACCATCTTCAACTGTAAGCTTAGTGCTTGATCTTTTGCCACTTTCCTCTTTGTGGTGTTTTGAATCCTAATTTTGAATCTGATTTTTAATGGTGTTGATGGTATTTCTCTAAATCCTTCTATTTTGCTCTGTAGAACTGTCTGTACATTGTCAAAAACCATCCACTGTCAGCACGATACAGTCCAGCAGCCACCAATAAGGAGAGAAGAAGGGGTAGAAGGATGTTACTGTCAAGAATTTGCCTGGTTATTTCCACCAAAATGCTTGAGGTTTCCTTACAACTGTTGAAGAACTGGTCATACATCCACTATGTGGCAGCCACTCTGGGAGCAAATAGTTGACTTGTAGGTCTTTATACTGTGGTCTTTCTTCATTATCTAGAAGTTTGAAAATACCTATTTCTCCTCCATTAAACACATTTTAGAACATTATTTCTTTAAAAATCTTAATTAGTATTCCCATTTTCTCTGTTATCCTGTTCCTCTTTGCTGAAGAGTGTGTGTGTGTGTTGTAGCTGATAGGTCATCAGATGGCATCTGTGGGAAATACATTTAGCCCTTCATTTAAAAATCATTTTTATTACTCCTTTCAAATCTTCATACTTTATCTGTTAACCATCTTCCCTTCTCTTCCATTGTGGTGTGAGCTATTTATATTAGCAACCTAATTTTAAAAGTTCACATACTGTCATATAGAACTCATAATAATTGGTACTTAATGTGGTTGAGCTTCTGATAGACGTCTATGGTTTTTGGAAGAGGCCTCATTTGATTGCAGTATAGTTAACCATCAAAAGCAAAAGAAACTGTATATATGAATGTTCTTTTTCTCACCTTCCCCCATTACCTGTTCATTTGTCTTAGTTTTATCATTTTACTGGAGTAGATTTTATTTCCCTGAGGACCTTTCTGTGCTACAAACCTGTGATTGTACACAAACACACTGTAAGACAGTGCTTTCACTAGTCCATAGTTTTGTTAGAAGGAACATACACTCCTTTACAAATACCATGATCTTATAAGCACCCACAAATCTGATAGAAAGCTACCATAAAACTAAGAGAGAAAGCAAGAAATGTTTAAAGCATGAAGAAACACAAGAGTTTCTCTAAATGGAGATAATCTCCCACTCGGGGGGTGTGTGTGTATGTGTGTGTGTGTTGTTATTTTGAAATGTATCAGTGTAGGTGCCAGGCATTTTACTGTCTTTTCACTCAAATTTCTTTGACAAATATTTACTAAAAGGTGACTATGATCCATTGTACTATACTGGTACCTGGAGAATCTCAAAATTATAGGACTTGATTCTTGCCCTCAAAGAGCACATATTCTCACAGGGAGACATCATTTCTAAACCAATTGAAGAGCAATGTGTCTTGTGTTTCTGACTGAGACCACAGAGCCAGTGATCTGGGAGCCAACCCCCAGTAGTATGCAGTTATCTTTCCAGAAGAATCTAAGAAGGCCCCTTAGCATCCTGTAAGAGAGCTGAGGCTGGTCAGGCATTGTTCAGAAGCCAAATTTGCTCCTCCATCAGTCCATCTGAGGAAAGGGGAACTTGAAGATTAAAGGAAGACTACACAAAGAACTCTGTACCATTGTATGACAAATGAAGTTTGTTGTATGACAAAAGAAGTTACATACAGCGTTAAAAGCAGAGGCTTGGTAGAGATCTGATTATAAATGAAGGTTGCAACATTAGACATGTATGATGTTGATGCCTTCAGAAAATAGCACAAGGCTTAAAAATGAGATCGAATACACAGAAAGACCTCAGTAACAGTATAGAATAGTAATGGGTTAATTGTCATTAAATAAGTCTCTTAAGTCATGAATTCTTGAGAGAACTGACTGGTTTTCCTACTGTTTACAAGCTCAGAGAAGTTACTTAATTTTGATGTCCTTTTTTGGTTTTTACTTAGCATTGATGGAATGCAAATTATTTTACTTTTTCTTTTATTTAAAAACGACAAGAATTCCTCACCATGGTTGCACGCTGCTGACATTATATGGAGAGAATGCCTTGGGGGTTTCTTTCAGAGTACAGGGAGAGCGATGAAGATACATACATGGATTTAGGGCGGTTAATTTCTGAAACTTGTCCATGAAAAGGTGGTTTGTTACTTAGGTTAAAACTGTCCTTTTGCTCTGCTTGTTTACAGTGAGGAAAATGCTTCATGTTTCATCTAGTGATTGTTTAAAACATTTCGTATTTTGTTGAGAAGGATTAAAGGCATGCACCTAATTGTTAAATATTAGTTTTTAAAAACTAGTCTGAGTCTGTATGGTCTCTGAGTCGTTTCACCTTTACAAGCTTATTTTAGGATCTTGTGCCAACCCAGTCCCTTCTCAGGCCTGTTCAGACTAGAATTATCTGGCAGGGGGAATGTCTTTTTAAAAAAAAGTCTTCAGCAGGAACGTCCCAGAAAATGTTCCCCTCAATCTTCAAGTTGGCTTGCAGAGCAATTTACTAAATAGAGAGATGTGAGAATCAAGTGACCATCAGCTGGTATAAATGTTTTTGGTCAGTGTGGTCACAGGATCTCAGGTATGCAAGAGCTGGACGGGTTTCAACCACGTGCCCGGTTATGGTGATACCCTGGCTCAGTTGCTCTAACCTAACACAGAAGGAATCCAAGTTCATAAGAACGTACTTTAATTAGACACCTGTATTTAAAAGGCTGATTTCTCCTCTAGCATAATTTCACCCTGTGGCTCACTGTGTATACATGTGTGCATTTCTTCCCTGGCCTACAGTTAGCCTTACTTGGACGTTTTGTTCTTAACGATGTGGGGGCAGCCTTTTTAAAAAACAGCTTTGTTGAGTTATGATTGATAAAGAACTGCAAGTATTTCATGTGGATGATTTCATGAGTTTGGATACATGCAAACACCTCTGATACCGTCACCATAATCAAGGTAATGGATGTATTCCTAATCTCTCAAAGTTTCATTGTATCCGTTTGGTTTTGTGTCTGTGTGTATATGTTAAAGAACACTTAAGGTGAGATACACACTGTGGGAGGCAGTTTTTATTCACTTCTAAAGTAAACTCTGACTTTGTTACAATAGTGGACTGGCTTATGCTCTGTCAAATCCCTACATATCATTATTCTAGAATTTGACTCTATTTCTGTTTAGTTACAGAAAGCTACTGGCACATGAACAAAAATATGTGAAATATGAATGGGGGTTGGGGGGACATGTGGGGCCACACTTTGTGAGATTATAGAAAATCATGGAACTGGAAAGCATCTGGAAGTTCTCTTACTCAAAGAAGCATACATTCTTTCACATTTGTGTTAAAAACAGTGAATTAGACCACTTTGGCTTGGTAAAGTTAGCATTCTGGCAATGATGTGAAACTGTTCGTCTCTCTTCATTTACTTCCACATATAGTCCCTAGGGTCAAAATTTCTTTCTAAAAATGGTAATTTCTAAAGTTAAGAGATGCTTTTTGAGGGCCAAATAGAATTGTCCAGGTAATCACTTTAAAAGACGGAGTAATTCTACTCTTCCTTCAGTAGAATGACCCACGAAGCAGCATTTTCTTTCATTTCCAGTGAAACTTTGATGCGAATGTGATTTTATCTCTGTCAGTGTAGCTTTAAACATCAATGGGTTTCTTTACTTCTTGGTTTGGTGGATAGGTTGTCCCCGTTCTAACTGTGTAAAGTGTACGCTCTACAAATTCTAGGTTAACATCTCAAGAAATGGTCTTTATCCCAGTTCAAAGCAGGCTTTCCAACAGCAGGTGGCAGGCTTAACTTTTAATAATCTTTTCCTCCCTTTAAACTCTTTCTCATATCTCAAATAAATAGTATTCATCCAGAATGTATGGGAGTTATTATTGTTTTTGTTTGGTTTGCACTGTGACTAAGACTTGAGCAGAAGCACCCTGGTTAAAGTCCTATTTCCCACCATTGGGACCTAGTTGTCATCATAATTATTAGATAACAGAATTATATAACTCAACATTTCTAATTTGAACCTATTTTCTTTGCCTTTTATTTGTAAACTTTGAAAATGTATTATTGGCGATATTGTATGGCGTTGCATATTCTATATATTCTATTCTTTGTGTTTTTAATAAACTTAAAAACTGTATAGTATTGGTTAGTAGATGACATTAATTTACAGAGTAACCTTTAATAAAATTTTATTTACGGATTTTCCTATTTGTATTACCTAGATTAAATTTAAAACAAGGGGCAAAAGACCACCTTAACTTTAGTACTAAGAATTGGAGAATAGATACCTTTGAAAATTAAAAATTCACCTTTTCTCATCTACATGTACATTTCTCATCTAAATGTAAAGATTTATAAAAGATAATCTGTTGTATTTTGGCATTGAAACTAACCACACTAAAACCTTGGCAATGATGTGAAGCTGTTCATCTCTCTTCATTTAATTGTTAGTCTTATTCTTTGTTAGTCTTATTCATAAGAATTATGAACAGTTAGTTTTAGTGGTTCATGAAATGTAAGTTTATGTGTTCTATAAATGCTTTATTTTACATTGAGGGTAAGACTTAGCCAAACCTATATAAATGGTCTTTTCCTCCACTTCAGTATGTATGCTCTGGTTTGTAGGCAGTGCCAAAATATACTTCATAGATGGGATTGGTTTTAACTTATTTAAAGAGAAAAAAAACCAAGCAATCAAAAAACCCCTGCTTCACCTTGTAAATTCCACCCTTATCCTTCCCCCAAGAGCTAACCACAATGGTAAAGCACTATTATTATAACTTGGCAAGTGAGTTGCCTCTTAAAATTAGACATCTGTGATTAAATAGTTAAATCATTCCCTAGATATGTATATATTTAGAGCTCCCAGAAAGCTGGTTATCTTTTCTTATAGCTAACACACATTTTAAAAGCCACTTTTCTCTTGGCGATAAATATGTGTGTGTCATACTGTGGTATATAGCTGCATGTCCAATCAAATGGTACAGTTTTAAAGTTCTTCCAATTGACAGTAGCTTTATTAATTTTTTTTTTTTTTTTTTTTTTTGGAGATAGACTCGCTCTTTCACCCAGGCTGGAGTGCAGTGGCGCCATATCAGCTCACTGCAACCTCCGCCTCCCAGGTTCAAGTGATTCTCCTGCCTCAGCCTCCCGAGTAGCTGGAATTACAGGTGCATGCCACCAGACATGGCTAATTTTTGTATTTTTAGTAGAGACAGGGTTTCATCATATTGGTCAGGCTCATCTCGAACTCCTGACCTCAAGTGATCCACCCACCTAGGCCTCCCGAAGTGCTGGGATTACAGGCGTGAGCCACCGCGCCTGGCCTATTAAATCTCTTCTAAGTGATAGCTGAAGCATTTTTAATTCATAGCAAAGTAGGATTCTAAGACGTGTACTTGGAGCAAAGTTGCATAGTCATTTGCATTCTAGAATAATCCTAAAAGTAGGAAACAATAATTGGCCATGTGGTCACATGCTAATAAAAGAAAACCTTGTCCAAGACACCGGGCTTTTTCCTGCTTCAGTGCTTTTTGTTCTGACTCTTGCCTCTCCCTGTGGTGTCCTTTCCCACCCCAGGTATATGCGTGATTCTTTTCTCCTCCTCCTTCAGGAATCCACTCAACTGCCAAGCCCTCAGTGAGGCTTTCGCTAACCACCTTAACGAAAATAATATTCCTCTTAACTGTTTCATTACTCTATGAAATGACCGTCCATATCTATGGAGGTTTGTTTTTTCAGTCTTTTTCTACCTTTTCCTTAAATCTCAGGCTTAAACTTAATGTGAGTGCAGGGACAGGATTGAGTGTTGCATTCCTAGTGCCTGGAATAAAGTATACAGAAGTCTTTCAGTGAGGTACTACTGAAAAGTACTTAACTGAAGGTACTCAGTAAATATTTCTGGGGTGGATAAATGAATAGTGAAGAGGACATCAATCCTGTGACTTACTTTGTTACCTGCATTGTATCACGGGAGGAAAGCTTGGAACTGACATACTAGGGAGCTCCTGCTTTGAATATTTTTTTTGATATGGATTTTCTGTCATTTTCTTTGGTGTTTTAGATATTTGGTAGAAATAACTATTATCCTCAGTTCCTAGCAGGAAAGACTTTTTTAACTGCAATTTATTTTACATATGTACGTCATTGTTAGTTTACCCTAAAGTGACAAGAAACAACAGAAATGCCCCAAGCCACAATAAAATGGTAAACTGGTTTTTTTGTTTGCTTGTTTTCCTCTCGGGTGTATTTGCATTTTACCACAAAGCATCCCAAATAATCGATTATAGATTTTGTCACAAGGAATCATGTATTCTGTAGAAGTGCAGAGATTTTCCACTTGTTTGTTTGTTGCAGGATCTCCAGCACCTGACTCATTTTAATGTCACCCAGTCAGTATTCGTTAGATAAGTAAATAAATCTAGAGGTTGTTTAAAATCACATGCATGGGATTATTGTCAAAATGTCAATTCATAATCCAAAGAAAATGTGCAACTGAAATCTGGTATCTTCTCTTTTCTTCCACAGAGACCCTTTCCAGAAGGCAAAGGATCACCCAGCTGCCGGAAGGTGTGGGTACCCTCAATGGCTCAGTAGCCAGTGTAGATCCTGTCTTTACGTAATCAGTAGCTACATCTGGCTACTGGGTCTCTGATGGCATCTTTTAGCTTCTGCTTCAGTGTCCTGAGAGAGATTATTGGGCAGTCCTTAATAATGAATACCTTGAGTTACACACACACACACACACACACACACACACACACTCTCTCTCTCTCTCTCTCTCTCTCTCTCTCTGTCTCTGGAGGGGGCGGAGGAGAGAGTCAAGTTCTGGGATGTTAAGTCCAACATTATCAACTGGGGCTTGAGAAGCTTCAGGGTTGTATGAATGATGAGGTCTGTTTGCTTTCAGTACTACAAGGGGGAGGAATCTGAATATTTATCCATGTTTTACCTTTTTTTTTTCTCTTCCCCCCATGAAATGTATCATTTGGATAGATCAATCTATTGATCTATCTACCTACCCCCCATCCAAACATCCACCCACCTACCCATGTACTACCAATTTACCTACCCACTCTTTCCGCCCAGCTTTTCCATCTCTTGACTTTTAGATGGCATTTTCAAATGGTGTGATTCAAGAATGACAACTTGATGATAGGATGGTTTAAGGCAATTTTATTGGTAGTAGGTAAGTCCCAGCAATTCTGACTTTTGGTTTTCTTTTCCTTCTGGTAGAAAAGACAAAATACCAGTTTTGAAATCTTGAATGCAGTAGGCAATTGTGTTGAAATAGCATGTGACAATTAGGTGCAAGCTGAACATCCAGGTTTGGGGCATGAACCTGGCATACAATGTAGATTTCTGTGTTCGTTAGGCAACAGCTACATTGTCTGCTGGGTTTCAGGCTACCTGGAACATATTCTCCATTGGCTGTCTCACTGATGCTTCACCTAACCCTATAATGTTTTTGAATAACTGTTTTCCAGGAGGTATAAACCAGTGGAACTTACCATTGAATAGAGGGCAGAGAATGATTTCAATATGATATCACCCAAATAGTCTCAAACACCAGCCTAGTAAACCAGAGATAAGGTGTAATGTAATGTCATCCATCCTTCTCCCTGCCTCAACTGTCAAAGATTGACCCATTTACGTGTTGTTTACTTTTGGCTTCTATTTCTATTCATAATGATTATCAGAAGGCATAGCACCCACGAGCCTAATCAAACTGCCTTACGACCTTATTCATCTTCGTTTTGACTTCTCACTTACCTGCAGGAACCCAGTTTATTTTTGTTCTCCCTTTATCACAGCCTTGTAAGTGTTATGAATGACCCTCAGTCTCACTGGAATCTGAATCACTCAGGAGTTTGGGATGTTTTAACCACTGTTCAGCTTTCTTATGGAATGACAGAGAACTTGTAAAGATAAAAAACACCAGTTTGCAGGAAGAAAGGAAGAGAATAGAATGGAAATTGCTTCTGGAAAATACGAGTTTTACAATATGTTTTGTCTGTTTGCTCTCTTAAATAAACTTAATCCTATCAACATTTTTAAAAAACTAGCCATTAAGACTGTTGAGTTCTCAATTATAAAGGAATAAAATATTATAAGGATTTATTTGCCCTTGTTTATATGAACTGCATACTTTTAACAGGAAAATATGTAATTTAAATTAGTATTGATTAACCAATGTAGAAAATGTACATATAAAGAATGCAAGGATAAATGTCTGCATGTAATAATGGATGGCAGTGATACAATGCGTTTTTGTCACCCCATGCTGAATTCAGTAAAAATAAAGCTAATGACTTGGAGCTTTTAAAAGATTGTACTGTTCCGTGTATGTCTTTTGGCTTCCTACTCACCAATCAGTTCTATTATCTATTCTGTACCTGAGCCCCTGGCTTTTGTGACCCTGTAAGAGAAAGTCATTCCACTTGAGGTGCTTGACAGGCTTTGAATTAGTGGTTCCGGGCAGCATCGTTATGTTTAATAAATCATAATTACCAAAGGGACAGTTTGTCTTCTCCCATGTCCTCTCATACTTTTTTAAAATTTATTTTTTAAGAGATGGGTTCTCATTCTGTCATTCAGGCTGGAGTGCACTGGTACCAAACTCTTGGGCTCAAGTGATCCTCCCGCCTCAGCCTCCAAAAGTGCTGGGATTACAGGCTTGAACCACCATGCCCAGCCCTGCAGTCCCATACTTCTGATGATCTTTGAGTCCCTTTGCCTGTCATTAAAGAAGGTGTTAACAGTGGTGCCAGGTGTGAAGAACTCCTTAATTCCATTGTTAGGTTTTCATTTCCCTATCAGGTACAAGTATTGGGTGGATCCTCAAAGGAAGATTGAATGTTGTGATAATACAAAAGAGAAATACATGTTTGGTCTTCACCCTCAGTTCTTGGAACAGAGCTCCTAAAACTGTTGTAATTTTCTAACTAATAAAGGCAAAAGGAGCATCTTCTGTTAAAATACTTGATCTTAGTCCCCTGACACAAGAGCTTCTAAGATTCTTAGACTCTCTGGAGTGATGAGTGTCTTTGTAGGCTAACAAGATAATGAGATGACTTGGTTTAGTGCGGAGTAGAGATGGTGGCAAGGTAGCTTCAGGATGAAGGCTGGTTGCCAGAAAAACCAAGGTATGATTAGAGGGTTGGAACTTTCAACGTTCAACCCCACCCCTGACCTCTGATGACTGAGTTGATCACTGTCTTTTTTTTTTTTTTGGAGATAGAGTCTCACTCTGCAGCCCAGGCTGGAGTGCAGTGGTGCAGTCTCGGTTCACTGCAACCTACAGCTCCTAGGTTCAAGTGATTCTCCTGCCTCAGCCCCCAGAGTAGCTGGAATTACAGGTGCATGCCACCACACATGGCTAATTTTTGTATTTTTAGTAGAGACGGGGTTTCATCATAATGGTCAGGCTCATCTCGAACTCCTGACCTAAAGTGATACACCCACTTAGGCCTCCCGAAGTGCTGGGATTACAGGTGTGAGCCACCAAGCCCACCCCGTGATCACTGTCTTAATCTATTCATGCTGGTATAACAAAGTACTTGAGACGGTAATTTATAGAAAACAGTAATTGATTTTCTTACAGTCCTAGAGGCTGGGAAGTCCAAAGCCAAGGCTTTGGCTGTCAGGGTTGGGTGAGGTCCTTCTTACTGCTTCCTTACATGACGAATGGGCAAAAAAGATGAATGCTGTGTCTTCACATGGAACAGAGAGAACCCACTCCCTCAAGCCCCATTTAAAGAGCCCTAATCCCATCAGTGAGGCCTCTGTCCTTATGACCTAATCATCTCACAAAGCCCCTACCTCTTAATACTATCACACTGATGACTAAGTTTCAACATGTGAATTTTGGAGGAGACATTCAGACCATAGTATCCGGCCCCTGGCCTCCCAAATTTATGTTCTTCCTCTATATGAAATATATTAATTCCATCTGAGTAGCCCCAAAGATCTTAACTTGTTCCAGCATCAACTCAAAAGTCTAGGATCTCATAAATTAGATGTGTTCATTTTGAGGCAAATTGCTTTTCTGCTGTGAACCTATGAAGTCAAAACTTCCAAAATACAATGGTGGAACAATCATAGAATAGACATTTCCATTCCAAAACAAAGCAATAGGAAAGAAGGAAGGAATAACAAGTCCAAAGTAAGTGCTAAAACCACCAAGGTAAACAACATCAAATCCTAAAGCTTGAGAATAATCTAGACACTAGAGTGGAGGTTAAGGCCCCAAGGCCATGAGGGGCCTCACCCCCATGACTTTGTTACGCATGTCCCACATAGCACCTCTCAAGTTGGCGTTGGGTGTCTGCAGCTTTCCCAGTCTGGGATCACACTCCAGCGGCTCTGCAGTTTCGGAGTCTCAGAGGCAGTCCCAATCTCGTGGCTACACTGGGGATTTCCCCACCGTGAACTCTGGTGGCACTATCCCATTGGTCCTGAGGCTCTCCAAGTCATCCATTGAAACCTATATGGAATCAGTCATGCCTCCACAGCTCTTGCACTCTGTGTCTGCAGAGTTATAATGTGGACACGGGGCACTAGCCACACACCTGGGCATACTTGAGCCACAGCTGACGTGGGTGAGGAGTGCTACACTGGAGTGCATGGAGCAGAGATGAGGCATCACTGGGCAGTGAACGCTGAGGTTCTTTGGTTGCCATAAGCCCCTAGTTAACATAGTTCTGTGCCCCAGGCCTTGGCACTCCAAGCCTGTCATGAGAAAGGCAGCACCAATAGTCTCTGATAATGTCTTCAAGGTCACCTTTTTTTTGAAACAAAATATCACTCCGTCACCCAGGCTGGAGTGCAGTGGCGCGCTCTCAGCGCACTGCAACCTCCACCTCCCAGGTTCAAGTGGTTCTCTCACCTCAGCCTCCCCAGCAGCTAGGATTATAGGCATGCGCCACCACACCCAGCTAATTTTTGTACTTCTAGTAGAGATGGGGTTTCACCATGTTCAGGGTCACTTTTCATTATCTTGATGAATGGTGTATGACTTTCTTATATCTGTACTAATCTCCTTGCAAATGATCACTTCACACCCCTGGTGTTTTCTTCTAAATGCTTTTGTGCTTGGCCAGGCTGAGAATTTTCCAAGCCTTTAAATCCTGCTACCCCTTTGATTTTATTTTTTTAAACAGGGTCTTGCTCTGTCGCCCAGGCTGGAATGCAGTGGTGCAATTTCAGCTGTCTGCAGCCTTGACCTCCCCGGCTTAAGTGATCTTCCCACCTCAGCTTCCCGAGTAGCTGGGACTACAGGCATGTGCCACCACACCTGGCTAATTTTTTTGTTGTGTTTTTGGTAGAGACGGTTTCACAATGTTGCCCAGGCTCGTCTTGAACTCCTGAGTTCAAATGATCCACCCACCTCGGCCTTGCAAAGTGCTGGGATTATAGGCATGAGTCACCATGCTTGGTTACTCCTCTAATTTTAAATTCCATCTTCACTATACTTCTCCTTGCATTTTACTATAAGCAGTTAAGAGAAGCTATGCGGTACCCTGAACACCTTGCTCAGAGATTTCTCCTGCCAAATATTCTAGTTCATCACTCTTAAATTCTGCCTTCAGTAAAGTTCTAGGAGGTGGGCAAAATTCTGCCACACTCTTTGCCATTTTGCAACAAGGATGACTTTTCCTCTGGTTTCCAGTAAGACACTCCTTATTTCTGTATAAAACTTCATCAGAATGGCCTTACTATCAGAATATCTGCCAGCATTCTGATCATAACTTAGGTACTCTCAAAACAAGACTCTTGGCTGGGCGCAGTGGCTCACCCCTGTAATTCCAGCACTTTGGGAGGTCGAGGTGGTCAGATCACTTGAGGTCAGGAGTTCGAGACCAGCCTGGCCAATATGATAAAACCCCATCTCTATTAAAAATATAAAAATTAGCCAGGCATGGTGGGGCACACCTGTAGTCCCAGCTACTTGGAAGGCTGGGACAGGAGAATCTCTTGAACCCGGGAGGCAGAGGTTGCAGTGAGACGAGATCACACCACTACATTCCAACCTGGGCATCACAGTGAGACTCCATCTCAAAACAACAACAACAACAAAAAAGTCTCTCTCGACAGGTTTCCTATTCTGAGCCTTCACCAGAATCATCCTTAATCTCTGTTCATGGCAATCTAGGCTTTTTCTAGCCTGTTCCTTCAAACTCTTCCAGCCTCTACCCATTACCCAGTTCCACAGTTTTAGATATTTGTTATAGCAACACCCCAATTTTATAGTACCAGTTTCTGTTTTAGTTCATTTGTCCTGCTATAACAAAGTGTCTGAGACGGGGTCATTATAGAGAACAGAAATATATTTTTCTCACAGTTCTTGAGGTTGGAAAGTCCAAGATCAAGGCACCAACATTTGGTTTCTGGTAAGGACCTTCTTGTGGTGTTCTAACGTGATGGAAGGTGGAAGGGCAAGAGAGACAAACTATCCTTACATGGCAGAAGAGCAGAAGACCCCACTCCCTCAAGTGCTTTTTTTTTTTTTTTTTTTCTGAGACAGAGTCTCGCTCTATTGCCCAGGCTGGAGTGCAATGATGCGATCTCGGCTCACTGCAACCTCCGCCTCCCAGATCCAAGCGATTCTCCTGCCTCAGCTTTCAGAGTACCTGGGATTACAAGTGCCTGCCCCACAGCTAGATAATTTCTGTATATTTAGTAGAAGCAGGGTTTCACCATGTTGGCCAGGCTGGTCTCCAACTCCTGACCTCAGGTGATCCACCTGCCTCGGCCTCCCAAAGTGCTGGGATTACGGGCATGAGCCACCGCACCCAGCCCCTCAAGTGCTTTTATAAGAGCCCTAATCCCATCCATGAGGACTCTGCCATTATGACTTAATCATTGCCTAAAAGCCCCACTTCTTAATATTGTTACATCGGTGATCAAGTTTTGATATACAAATTTGGGGGGATGCAATCAGACTACAGCAATCACCAATGGCCAATGATGTAATCAATCATGTATGTAATGAAACTTCCATGAAAACCCAAGAATCATGGGGTTCTGATAGCTCCTGAGTTGGTGAACACATGGAGATATTAAGGGGATGGCATGCCTGGAGGCTGCATGGAAGCCCCTCATCCTTTCCCACATACTTTGCCCTATACATCTTTTGCATTTGGCTGTTTCTGACTTGTACCCTTTATAATAAGCCATTAATATTAAGTAAACTGTTATTTTTTTTCTGAGCTCTGTGTGCTGTTCTTGCAAGTTATCTAACACAAGGAGGGAGTAGTGGGAACTCCTGATTAATAGCCAGTCAGAAATACAAGTGGTTCAGAACTTGGAATTAGCATTTGAAGTGGGGGCAGTCTTGTGAGTTTAACTTGTGCCACCTGAAACTAATTCCAGCTAAATGGTGTCAGAATTAAATTGTAGGGCACTCAGCTAGTGTCAGAGAATTGGTTGATGTGGGGGAACAAGCCTGCACATTCGATGTCAAAGTGTTAAGCTTGAAAACAAGATGGAAAGGTGCAAATGACGAGGGGCTTTTCTTTTTCTCAACGTTTTTTTTGCCTCATTCTGTGAGACCCAGGAAGCAGTGGACGTTGGTTTGTTGGCTCTTACTAGAAGAGGCACAGCAACCTGACTATATTCTTTCTAAAAAATCTTTTCATTTTGAAATAATTTCAAACTTCAAAATAGTTGCAAAAATAATACAAAGGCAGCACTGGTGGGAGTTTAAATGGTGCAGCTGCTTTGGAGAAGTTTGGCAGTTCCTCAAATACTTAAATAGCATTACCATGTGATTAAGAAACTTCACTCTGGTGTGTATACCCAAAAGAATTGAAAACAGGTACTCCAGGACATGTGCATGCATGTTCATAGTAGCACTGTTCTTATTCACCATAACCATAAGGCGGAAATGTTCAACTGATGAATGATAAAATGTGTTATAGCCGCACAATGAAATATTACACAGCCTTAAAAGGAATGAAGTACTGAATCATGCTGCAACATGAGTGAAACTCAAAAATATTATGCTAAGTGAACGAAGCCAGATGCAAAAAGCCACATACTGTGTATTTCCATTTATATGAAATATCCAGAACAGGGAATTCTGTAGAGACAGTAGATAAGTAGCTGCCAGGGCTTGGAGGTAGGAAGGAGTGGGGAATGAGTGCTAATGGGTACTACATTTCTCTTTGGGGTGATGAAAATGTTATGGAATTAATATTCTGGTGATGGTTGCAAAACTTTGTGAATATACTAAAAATCACTGAGTTGTACACTTTAAATAGGTAAATTTCAAAATATGTGAATTATTTCTAACAATAATATTGAGAGTACCCACACACTCTTCAATTCCCCAGATGACAGTATCTTATGTATCTACAATTCTCAAAATCAAAAAATTAACCTCAGTATAATACTATAACCTACTTACTGTGTTCAGATTTCACCACTCGTCTCTCTGTCGTTCTGTTTCTAGTTTAGCATCCAATCTAAGACCCCACGATTACTTGTTATATCTCCAGTCTCCTTTAACCTGAAAGAGTTTCTCAGCCTTCCTTTGTCTTTCATGACTGCCACTTTTGAAGAGTACAGGCCAGTTATTTTGTAGAGTGTTCCTCAGTTTTGGGTTTCTGGTGATTCCTTCTGCTTAAAATCAGGTTACGCATGTTTGGCAAGAATAACACATAATAAAGTAAAATGACGTCCTTAGTGCATCATATTAGGACACATGTGACATTGATTTGTCCTCCTACTGGTGATGCTAAATTTAGTGATCAGTTACTTTGGTATATGATCCTGGCTATTCCTACTTTACTTTCTTGTTTATAAAAAGAAGTTCATTTTATCACCATTCTGTACTCCCATTTTCCCTTATTCCTCACACGTGGTCAAATATATTTAATGTGCATCATGTAGTTTACACGGATTCTTGAAAAATGTACCTCGTTTGGTGTCCAAGTGTTTTTAGGTTGCACGAGTGGCATTGTGTTATATCTTATTCTATTTCTTATTTTTTAAACTCAGCACTGTTTTTAAGATACATTCTTGTTTCTAATCCGTTATTTCTAATTCTGCATGATACTTCTTGGAGTACAACTACCACATTTCATCTATGCCATTTCCAGTGATGGACCCCACGTGGGAACCAATTCCTGGCCACACAAATAACATTGTACTGAACATTCTAACAATGTGTGTCTCCTTATGGGTCTCTGTAGGAAACTATTTGGAATGTATAATAAGGAATGGAGTTGTTGGGTCATAGGACACACACACCCACATCCACACACCCACACATACACACACACACACACACAGAATGGCCTGATAAGTCCCATGTTCCCAATGTTAGTGAATGAGGTTTCCTATGTACATCCCTGCCCATAATTGATGTGAAGCTGTTTCTGCCAGTCTAAAAGATGTGATATCTTATTGTTTTAATTTGCATTTCTCTGGTCACTAATGATTATGAACATCTTTTTGTAGGCATTTGAGCTTTGGAGGTTTTCTATAACTTCCCTGTTGATATACTTATTCCATTTTTAACTTTTAAAACTGTGAAGTATAGCATGCATATGGGGAAATGCATGTAAAATCAATAAGCAACTCATGAAATAGAGTTGTGTAATTGCCATTCAAGTCAAGAAATGGAATATTGTAAGCATCTCAGAAACTGAACTCCTATCTGTCCTCCAGGTCAGTATCCTTCCCCACTCCCCAAAGGTAACTACCATTCTGAATTCTAAAATTATAGCTTACTATTGCTTGTTAATGAAATTTTCAACTCTTTTGCTCATTTTTTTTGTTCCAGTAGATTATTTGTTGACTTGTAGGAATTCTTCATATATTGTAAGCCTTTTGTTATTTTATTGCAAATACCTTTATGATTTCCCTTTCATTTTCTCAATGGTTTCAATGACCAAACATTCTCAATTTTAATGTAATCTAACCAATCAATATTTTCTTTAATAAGTGCTATTTTTTGTATGTCCTGTTAAAATCTTTCCCTATTCCAAAAGTTGTATTGTTTTGCCTTTCACATTTAAATACACAATTCTCCTGGAATTGAATTTTATAAAATGGGTGTTAGGCATCAAATTTTGTTTTTTAGTATAAGGATTTACAGTTTATTCAATTTCATTTGTTAAAAACATTCCCCACTGCTCTGTGCAACTTTTACAAATAAATCAAATGCCTATAGATGTCTGTGTCTACTTCTGGGATATGTATTCTATTGGTCTATTTGAATATTCTTGTACCAATAATACTTTGTCTTTATTACCTTAGCTGTATAGGTTAAAAAATGATTTTAGAGACAGGGTCTCACTCTGTTGCCTAGGCTGGAGTACATTCTTGACCTCCTGGGCTCAAATAATCGTCCTTGCCTCAGCCTCCCAAGTAGCTTGGATGACAGGTGCACACCATCATGCCTGGCTAAGTTTTTCGTTTTTATTTTTTGTAGAGGTGGGGTTTTGCTGTGTTGCCCAAACTGGTCTCGAACTCTCCTGAAGTAGTCCTCCTGCCTTGGCATCCCGAAGTGCTCGGATTACAGGTGTGAGCCACCATGCCTGGCCGCTATATAAATTTTGATACCTGCTAGAGTCATTCTCTGATATTGCTTTGGATATTTTCACTCTTTGCATTTGTGTTATAAATTTTAGAATCCATTGTCAATTGTGCCAAAAATGTTAGGATTTTAATTGGAAATGTAGTTAATTAATTTGGAGAGAATTGATATTTATGCTTTATAGAGTTTTCTGATATGTGAATGCTGGGATCTCTCTACGGGTTTAGGTCTTTAATTTCTCAAATGTTTCATAGTTTTCTGTGTGGAGCTTTTGCACATCATACATTAGATTCATTACTAAGTATCTGATCTTTTGTGATGCCACTATACATGGTATCTCAAAATTTCACTTTGTGGCCGGGTGTGGTGGGATGCGCCTGTAGTCCCAGCTGCTCGGGAAGCTGAGGCAGGGGAATTGCTTGAACCCGGGAGGCGGAGGTTGTGGTGAGCCAAGATTGCGCCACTGCACTCCAGCCTGGGACAGAGTGAGACTCCGTCTCAAAAAAAAAAATTCACTTAATGAATTGTTCTGGTATATGAAAATGCAGTTTTTTTTTTGACTTCATATCCAACAACTTTGCTAAACTTATTTGTTAATTCTAAGGTTGACTGTAGATTTTTGATCATTTACACAAATATATCTATGAATAAGTTTTCCTTCTTCCTTTCTAATCTTTATACTTCTTATTTATGTTTGTTTACTAATTGCTCAGGCTAGAGCATATAGTGTTTAATAGAGGAGTACATAGAGAGCATCTTTGTCTTCTTCTTCTCAAAGGGAACACTTAGCATTTCACACTTAACATTGTTTAATACAACGTTAGCTCTACGTTCTTTGTGAAATAGGCTTTTTAGGCAGTTTACCTCTCTTCTGAGAATGTTACAAAATGTTTTCATGAGTAGATAGTGAATTTTATCAAATGCTTTTTCTGCATTTACTGAGATGATTATCTGGTTTTTGTCTCTTTAGTTAATGTGGTGAATTACGTTGATTTTTTAAAAAAAAACTGTATTGAGGTATAATTTATATATATTAAAATACACCAATTTTAAGTATATAATTCAAAATGTTTTGATAAATATATACCCATTAGCAATCATTACAACCAATAAAACATTTTATTATCCTAAAAATCCCCCTCATGTCTCTTTTAGGTCAATTCCCACTCCCCTCTCACCCCCACAAGGCACACACTGACCTGCTTTCAATCAATAAATTGGATTGCCTTTTCTAGAGTTTTATGTAAATAGAATTGTATATATATCCTATGAGTCAGGCTTCTTTCACTTGGCATAATGTTTCTCAGATTCATCCATGCTTCATGAATCAGTAGTTCTTTTTTACTGCTTAATAGTATGCTATTAAATGGAGATATCACAATTTGCTTATCTATCTTTTAATGGACATTTGGGTTGTTTTTAATTTTGACTATTGAGAATAAAGCTTTTTATGAACATTAAATCTTTGTATGGACATATATTTACCTTTGTCTTGGGAAAATACTTATGAGTCACAGGTAGGTATAATAGTAATTTTACAAGAACCTGCCAAACTGTTTTCCAAAGTGATTATACCACTTTATGTTGTCACCTACAATTTATGAGTGTTCCATTTGTTCAAACATTCTTGTTGACTCTTGATATTGGCAGTCCTTAATTTTAGCTGCACTAGTGGGTATGAGTAGTCATAATGACTAGATGCTGACTTTCTTTCATGTGTTTTAATATTTAATATACATGTCTCTTTCATGTATTTTAATATTCATCTGGCATTCATATGCCTTTTTTGGTTAAGTATCTCTTCGTATCTTTTGCCCACTTTTAGCTGGATTGTCTGTCTTCTCATTCAGTTGTAAGAGTTTTTATATATTCTGCATACAGACCCTTTATTAGACAAGTCTTTTGCTAATATTTTCTCCCAGCCTGTTGCATGCCTGTTCTTTTTCTTAACAGTATTTGTAATAAAGATACTATCTGAGACTGGGTAATTTATAAACAAAAGAGGTGCAGCTGGCAGAATTCCCATACTGGCTCTCTGACCAGTAGGGTGAGGGCTATTATGGTGGGAAAGGCCAAATGGAAGCCATTAGAGCTGCCTCTACCTAGAAAAACAGTAAATCAAAAACAATATCACATCCCTGGAGGGATTGTGGAGATTAGTGCCACCATCAAGGACTTGAAAGACACAGGGGTGGTGATTTCCACCACATCCCCATTCAATTCTCCCATTTGGCCTGTGCAGAAGACAGATTGATCTTGGAGAAAGACCGTGGATTATCCAAGCTTAACCAAGTGGTGACTCCAATTGCAGCTGCTGTACGAGATGTGGTTTCATTGCTTGAGCAAGTTAACACATCTTCTGGTACCTGGTATGCAGACACTGACTTGGCAAATGCCTTTTTCTCCATTCCTGTCCAAAGGGTCCACCAGAAGCAATTTGCCTTCAGCTGGCAAAGCCAACAATATACCTTTACTGTCCTACCTCAGGGGTATATCAGCTCTGCGGCTTTGTGTCATAATCTTATTCAGAGAGACCTTGATCACTTTTTGCCTCCTTAAGATATCACACTGGTCCATGGGGGGAGGCCCTGGGCCTGGATCACAAAGCCATTTTTCCTCCTAGGCCTCTGGGCCTGTGATGGGAGAGGCTGCTAGTCTGACATGCCCTGGAGACATTTACACCATTGTCTTGGCTGTTAACATTCGGCTCTTTCTTTTACCTGTGCAAATGTCTGCAGCTGGGTAGAATTCCTCCCCAGAAAATGCATTTTCTTTTCTACGCATGGTCAGGCTGCAAATTTTCCAAACCTTTATTCTCTGCTTCCCTTTTAAACGTAAGTTCCAATTTCAAACCATCTCTTCATGAATGCACATGACTGAGTGCTTTCATAATCAGCCAGGTCCACTCTTGAATGCTTTGCTGCTTGGAAATTTCTTCCATCAGATAGCCTAAATCGTCTCTCTCAAGTTCAAAGTTCCACAGATCTCTAGAGCAGGGACAAAATGCTGCCAGTCTCATGGCTAAAGCATAACAAGAGTGACATTTGCTCTAGTTCTCAATAAGTTTCTCATCTTCATGTAAGAACACCTCAGCCTGGACTTCATTGTCCATATCACTATCAACATTTTGGTTAAAACCATTCAACAAGTCTCTAGAGGTTCCAAACTTCACAACAAGCTCTGTCTTCTTCTGAGCCCTCCAAGCTGCTCCAACCTCTGCCTATTACCAAGTTCCAAAGTCACTTCCCCATTTTTAGGTTATCTTTATAGCAGGACACCACTCTGCCAATACCAATTCTCTATATTAGTTCATTTTTACACCGCTATAAAGATATTACCCGGACTGGGTAATTTATAAACAAAAGACATTTGATTGAGTCACAGTTCCACATGGCTGGGGAGGACTCAGGAAATTTACAATTATGGCAGAAAGTGAAGGGGAAGCAAGGCATATTTGCATGGCAGCAGGAGAGCAAGAGCGCAGTGGAAACTGCTAAACACTTTTAAAGCATCAGATCTTAGAGAACTCACTATCACAAGAACAGCATGTGGGAAACTGCCCCCGTGATCCAATCACCTCCCACGAGGTCCCCCACTTGACACATGGGGACTACAATTGAAGATGAGATATAGATGGGGACACAGAGCCAAACTGTATCAGTATTGTTCAAAGAAGAGAAGTTTTTGACATCCAATTTATCTCCTTTTTTTATTCTTTAGATTTATTTTTAAAATTTATTTTTAATTGACTAACAATTGTATATATGTAATTCAATGTGGTGTTTTGGTATATGTTTACAATGTGGAATGATTAAATTAAGCTAATTAACAAACCTATCACCTCACATACTTACAGAAATGTGGTGAAAACATTTAAAATCTACTCTTGTGGCTACTTTTATGTATGTAATACATTATTATTTATTACAGTCACCATTCTGTACAATAGATCACCAAAGCTTATTCCTCCTGTCTAACTGAAATTTTGATAAGCTTCTTCCATTTTCCCGTCAACTCCCATTCTGAGACTCTTGGAACCATCATTCTGCTCTCCACTTCTGTGAGCTCAGCTCTTTTAGATTCACTTATAAGTGAGATCATGTGGTATTTGTCTTTCTGTGCCTTGCTTATTTCACTTAACATAATATCCTCCAGGTTTGTCTGTGTTGTTGCAAATGACACAATTCCCCTCTTTTAAAGCCTGAATTGTATTCCATTTTGTATCTATTACATTTTTAAATTGTTTTACTTAAGAGTATCATGTTTTTTATATCTTATTAAAGAAATCATTTCTTGTGTTTCCTCACAGACTATTCATAATTTTTGCTTTTATTTGAGGTTCATGATCCATTTCTAATTAATTTTTGTGTATGCTATAAAATAAAGATTGAGATTCTTTTTATTTCCATGTAGATTTCTAAGTTTTTCAGTACCATTTCCTGAAAAGACGATCCTATTCCTGCTTAATTACATTGCTCTCTTTTTATAAAAAAAATAAATTAATTATATAAGCATGGGTCTATTTCTATGCTCTCTATTCTATTGATAGGCCTGTCTGTCTCCATGCCAATACCACACAATCTTAATTACTAAAGAATAAAGCTTCCTAATAAGACTTGAAGTCAGTAGTTTAAGTCCATCAACTTTATTCTTCCTTTTCAAACCTTGTTTGGTTTTTGGTCGGCAGTTTATTAAATATACTACATTTGTTCTTTATTCTGTAGTTTTAAAAATTATTCACACATAGACTTAGTAAAAATGCCCTTTATAGAAAACCGAATGCAAAACCCAAATGCAAATAAGAACACACATATTGCATACATATTAAAGTGCTGAAATGTTATGAATTAATTTAATCTGTACCTGTGCTTAATGAAGGTGATCATGAAGTATTAGGTGGTTTGATTTACTTAAATCTGACACCAGACCCTGACTTCAAAAGTGTTAATGTTGAAATGTAGATGCAAAACCATCTATTAACAAAATCATTTAATCTATTTAGTCTTTGTAAAAGAGAATAAAATGTTTTCCTTTTAAAGATACTTTTCTAAATCCATTGTCTATACACTCTTTCTCCCACTCAAAGAGTTAGTTGTGCAGACTACGGAGGCACAAAATCAATTCCTTAAAAAAAAAAATCCCAACAAACTAGAGCCTACTTAAAAAACATGTAAAGGGAGAATTTTAAGTAGCTACTACTGCAGAACTGGTTAAAAGTGAATACAGCTGAGTGACAGAATATACCTTTCCTCTGACAATATAGGTCGCCCCTTCTCTCTGGAAGAAACACATACCAGGGCATGGACTATATAACGGCATAAAACGCAAAGACAGAAATAAAGAAGTTTGCACGTTCTCTATATTTCTAGCTGTTGAGACAGTTTGTTTAAGAGCTGAAGTTACCTCTAGCGGCGAAACCAGAGCCAGCTACTAAGCAGCCAGAATCCTACGGTAATTGAATACATGACCATTTCTCTCTTGGCACGTTCTTTGTTCTCTTCCTCCAAATGTTGTAAGCGTCTATTTAGTTTGATTATCTGTCTTCTTAACGAAGCTGCATCTACAACAGTCATGTCATCCAAAGTTCCTTCAATTGTTGTATCTATGTTTGAAGTGCCGTACCTGATGTTGTCACGATGAGGATTATAAGTGGTACCCACAGACCTGCTGGTACCAGGTGTGCGATCTTCATCTAGCGCATCCATGATATGCTGGTAAGCCCTACGAGTAGAAGACCGGATAAATGACAGGATGCCATGAACGGAGGAAAGATTAGTTCTATTTTCGGGTATCATCTTGGGAAGGCAGATCCAAGCTTCTTATGGTGATGGTGTCACGATGAAATCACTACTGATAACTGTCTGTTTCGGCCAACAACATTTTCAAAGAACAGTCTCTTTTTAGCTTGCCAACTGCACAGATTTCTTCATTTTGAAGGGTTGAAGGTCTTTCTAAATCCTGAAAATCTGGTGGTCTTTCACTGAAAGTACATGAAGTGGTGGTGTTAGTGCCAGAGGTTCAAAGGCAGTTGACTGAATAAGGTCAAGATCCACTGGTCTTCAAATCGGAATGTCTCTGTTGTTCTCTGCTGTAACAATCCTCTCCAGAACCCGCATCATCACATTAGCATTTAGAACTCCTTCTTGGAATTCTTGTGTCAGTTCACCATTTGATGGTGCTAACTTTAATTTTTTCTGGGACCCTCATTTGCTGACTAATATCTTTATTATATTCCATTTCATACTGAAATTGACTAATTTCTGCTATCTCAGCACCAGTAGGAGAAGGAAGTGCTTCCCTACTCACCAAATGTGTACCAGCTACTACTTGCTGTTTAGCACTGTCTGCTCCTGTGCTTCAATCATATTAAATGCTTTAACTCCATTTAAAGTGCATGTGCTGGGTTTAGAGCCACTTTTGTTCCCTCTGGGCCTGTAGAGAGTCCTCAGTGAGGGCTGCCAGGGTGGGTGCTCTCAGAGGCCATCAGCAAAGCCTGCGGCAGACTAGGATATCCTCAGCTGGTTATTTTAGATACTTTATATTTTCCTATAAACATTAGAATAAGGTTTCCAACTTCTACGAAACAACTTGGTGGGATGTAGATTGCGATTACATAGAACATATCGATCTATCATCTATCTATCATCTATCTAGATATCCCTCTCTCCACCTCTATTCACTACTCACTATGACTACGTTTTCTTTACTGCATAACTGTGTTTCCCGCGGAATACTTTTCTTGTTTTGTTTCCTTAATTTTCTACGTATTTACACATACTTTTACTTCCAGACTTTTTCTTCATTCCTTCTCTCAATAAATTTGAATACATTCGATATTTCATCAGTTTTGTCTTTTTATTTTTATTTATTTATTTATTGGAGACGGAGTCTCACTCTGTCACCCAGGCTGGAGTGCAATGGCATGGTCTTGACTCACTGCAACCTCCACCTCCCGGGTTCAAGCGATTCTCTTGCCTCAGCCTCCTGAGTAGCTGGGATTACAAGAACCTGCTACCATGCCCAGCTAATTTTTGTATTTTTAGTAGAGACAGAGTTTCATCATGTTGGCCAGGCTGGTCTTGAACTCCTGACCTTGTGATCTGCCCACCTCGGCCTCCCAAAGTGCTGAGATTACAGGCGTGAGCCACCACGCCCGGCCAGTTTTGTCTTTTTAAAGAGAAATCTCTCCTAACAAACCTCTGCTCTGCTTCAGTATAGACAGCTTTCTCCCTAGGCCTGTTGAACATTGTCATCCGATAATCTCCCTTTGCCACCATCTTGCTTTTTTTTTTTTTTTTTCACTTTCTTGACTTGGTTCTGTTGCCTTATATCTTCCACATACTCTAGTAGTTTCTCCAGAAAGAGGGCATGGGAAGTAAAATTTTTAAGACTATATATATATATATATATATATATATATATATATATAAAAATATATATGTTGGTGTTTTTTTTTGAGATAGAGTCTCGCTCTTTTGCCAGGCGCCAGGCTGGAGTACACTGGTGTGATCTCGGCTCACTGCAACCTCTGTCTCCTGAGTTCAAGCGATTCTTCTGCCTCAGTCTCCTGAGTAGCTAGGATTACAGGCATGAGCAACCATGCCTTGCTAATTTTGTAATTTTTTAGTAGAGTTGGGGTTTCGCCCAGTTGGCCAGGCTCGTCTTGAACTCCTGACCTCAGGTGATCCGCCTGCCTTGGCCTTCCAAAGTGCTGGGATTACAGGTGTGAGTAACTGTGCCTGCCCTTCCTTCAAATTTTGATGGCATTGTCCTATTGTTTTCTAGCTTCCAGCATTGCTGTGGAAAAGTAAAATACCACAATCATTCACTACCCTTTATATAAAAGCCGAGTTTTTGCTATTGTTGTTTCATCTCTTTCTGTTTAGAAAGACCTTTTACTTAACCTAAGTAATTTAAAACTGCCTTGATATAGCTCTATCTTCCTTCTTTGCGATGAGCCCTTTCAAATCGGAAATTCTAGTTTTTCAATTTTGGAGAAGATTCTGGAAATCATTTTGTTGCTGATGTCTTCCTTTCTGTTTTTCTCTGTCTTGTGTTTGTGGCCAAGGAAGAGAAGAGAGGGACAGTTGCTGCTCTTTTCCATAAGTCTTATAGGCCTGTTTGCCTCTTAAACTACATTTCATCGCGACTTTAAGAAAACTAAACTATAAATAAGAAAAACAACTAAAATTAAAAAAAAAATTCCTAAAGCTTAGGAACTCATAAGTATACCTCAGCAAATGATTTTAGTTACTTCAATTTTCTTCTGCAAAATTAACACAGGTTATTCAGATTAGTATCTTCTGAATTGATTTTTTCCTTCTATTTTTAAATCTTTATACTTTTTGCTCTATTTTCTGAGATGTTTTCCAAACTCTTATTGAATTTTTATTTTATTGCCAACAGCTCTTCAACTTTTTGTGTATTCCGAATGTCCTTTTCTCATACCATATTGTTCTAGTTTCATGGATACAATATCTTATGTCTCAGAAGATATAAGTAATCCTTTTAAAGGCTTCCCTCTCTCTCCAAAGTTTGTTTCCTGTTTTGTTTCTTTTCTTTCTGGCTTTGTTCATTTTGTTTCATATTTCTGGTATCTGATGACCCTTGACTGTCTGAATACATTATACAGCTTTGTACAAATGAATAGGGTTTTTCAATTGCAATGTGATTTGCCTGATCTATTTCATTAGAAAATCCCCAATGCTGGCCGGGCGCGGTGGCTCACGCCTGTAATCCCAGCACTTTGGGAGGCCGAGGCGGGTGGATCACGAGGTCAAGAGATCGAGACCATCCTGGTCAACATGGTGAAACCCCGTCTCTACTAAAAACTATAAAAAATTAGCTGGGCATGGTGGTGCGTGCCTGTAATCCCA
>NW_016107604.1:317718-319069 GCF_001604975.1 Cebus imitator
CCCAGGAGGCGGAGGTTGCGGTGAGCCGAGATCGCGCCATTGCACTCCAGCCTGGGTAACAAGAGCGAAACTCCGTCCCAAAGAAAAAAAAAAAAAAAAGAAAATCCCCAATGCTAATATCTCTTCCTTCCTGTCCCCATCCTCGCCTCCAGCCCAATTGGTCCCACCCAAATGAAGACCTTTACAATCTCTTAGGAGCATTTGGGAAACTGAATGAGAAAAGAAAGGTAGCTGTGTCAACATTTAATAGGCAAATTTCCCCTCTCGATCATTAACTGTGCCTGGTGTACCCTAGTCCAAAGACCCGCTGTCCTCATTCCCTACAAGAAATAAACCTTCAGTCTCCTGTTAGGATGAAGTAGGATCAGTCTCAACTGCTTGGAGTGGAGGAGGCACTTTGGGACATCAATTCTTCTCAAATAGATTTTCAATGAAATCTCCTGTTTCTAGCCTTACTTTAACCAGCATTTCTACAGCTGCCACCAATTCCTAAGCTGTTAAGAAAAAGTTCTGAGGTGCAAACTGGGTTTTTTCTTGGCTTTCCTGCTGCTGGCTTAGAATTCAGCTGAGTTGAGCCTTTTAGGTCAGTTACCATGTATCCATCTGTTTTCTGGCTTCCATAAATTTATTGCTGTTGTCTTCCCTCTCTTCTCTTTGTTCTTGTGACTCTGTGACAGATGTAAATGTGTTTGTTTAGTTGATCATTATTATTCAGAATAGTGCCCTCCCTTTAACTTAAATTCATTATAATATTCATGTGTTTTTTAATGCATTTGTTTCCTCCCATTGTTCCTGCTGTCCCTCTTTCACTTCAATGTAGCCATATATTTAAGTGTTAAACCTCATTCATGATACCTACATAATGTTATAAATGACAGTTGCAGAATCCAGTGTAACTGTAGGAAGAAACCATATATGTGTGTGCATACCTGCACACATATGCATACATTGGTTAGATTAAACTCCTGGTTTATTTAGGAAGAAATGTAGAATCTTCTTGGAAACAAGGTAGCTACCTTTCCACTGCCTGTGCTAGCATCTCTTGGAAGCTTCCATTAACATTTAACATGCAAAGCTGGGTTTTGCTTTGGTTTTTTTGATCTGAGCAATTCATTTTTTGACTATGTCACAGTACCATTAAGGAAGCATTTACGCAGATAATGTATGCCCTTAGAAGACAGTATTTATATATATCCTGGAATATTAAAGACAGTCTAGAGAGTAAATGTGCTAATGATTCTTAGCTAAACTCAGTGTCAGCAAGATTTATGCTTATTTAAAGGATAAAACAGAGTGAGTGCCCAGAAGTCCCTGGATAGTCTCTGTATCCTTCTTCTCAGTGTCCTGGAAA
>NW_016107604.1:321824-325761 GCF_001604975.1 Cebus imitator
ATATATAGAGAGAGAGAGAGAGAGAGAGAGAGATGGGGTTTCACCATGTTGGCCAGAATGGTCTCGATCTCTTGACCTTGTGATCCACCCGTCTCAGCCTCTCAAAGTGCTGGGATTACAGGCGTGAGCCACCGTGCCTGGCCAAGAAAAAAAGAATTTAAAAGAAATAAACACAAAATGGATTAGACCTAACTGCAAAACCTGAAACTATGGAACTACTAAAATAAACAGGGGAAATGCTTCATGACATGGATATAGACAATGGTTTTTTGGATAAGATCTCAAAAGCACAGGCAACAAAAGCAAAATTGGACAAATGGGACTGTATTAAACTACAAAGCTTCCTCATAACAAAAGAAACAGTCAGCAGAGTGAAGAGACAACCTACAGAATGGGAAAGGATACTGGCAAACTATATACACTATGGGGGTTAATGTCCAAAATATTTAAGGAACTCAACTCAAAAGCAAGGAAACAAATAACACTATTAAAAATGGGCAAAATACCTGAACAGACACTCTGTAAAGAAGATATACAAGGGGCCAACAGGTATATAAAAAATACTCAACATTACTAATCATCAGTGAAATGCAAAACAACCACAATGAGATATCGATTTATACCTGTTAGAATGACTATTATCAAAAAGACAAAAGTTGCTGTGGTTGTGGAGAAAAGGTAACTCATACACACTTTTGATATGAATGTAAATTAGTACAACCATGATAGGAAACAGCATTGAAGTTTCTCAAAAAACTAAAAATAGAACTACTATATGATCCAGCAATCCCACCACTGGGTATATATCTAAAGTAAATAATAGCAGTGTGTCAAAAAGACATCTGCACTCTGATGTTTACCACTATTCACAATAGCCAAGACATTAAGACATGGAATCAACCTAAGTGCCCATCAACAGGTGAGTGGATTAAAAAAGTGAGATCACACACACACACACACACACACACACACACACACACAATGGAATACTATCCAGTCATAAAAAAGAAGGAAATTCTGTCATTTATGACAACATGAATGAAACTGGAAGATATAATGTAAGTAAAATAAGCCAAGCGCAGGAAGATAAATACAACATGATCTCACTCATGTGGAATCTAATAAAGCTGATTTCATAGAAGAGGGAAGTAGAATGGTGGTTATTAGGGGCTTGGGTGATTATGGGTTAGGGGGAGTTTTTGGTCAAAGGATATGCAATCACAGTTAGACAGAAGGAGAAAAAAAATGTACAGAATGGGGAAATGTATAAAAACGGAAACTAGACAAGTGACTGCCTGATGTTGGGGGTCAGAGAGGAGAGGATAGAATGGATTGGAGAGAAATGGGGAATGACTACTAATGGTTATGGAGTTTCTTTACTAGATGATTAAAATGTTCTAAATCTGATTATGGTGATGGTTGCAGAGCTCTGTGACCATACTAAAAACCATTGGATTGCACATTTAAAATGAGTGAATTGTATAATATGTGAATTATATCTCAATAAAGATGCTGAAAAGAAAGAGTGTTTCATCAAGGTATAAATAGCTAAATAACCTACATTTATTCATAAAATAAAGCAATATAATAAGTGTGACCAATCTATGACTGAATGTCATCTTTTTATTTTTTATTATTTTTTATTATTTTTTTGAGACAGTCTTGCTCTGTCACCTAGGCTGGAGTACAGTAAGCGATCTCAGCTCACTGCAACCTTAGCCTCCTGGTTTCAAGAGATTCTCCTGCCTCAGTCTCCTGAGCAGCTGGGATTACAGGCGCACATCACCACACCTGGCTAGTTTTTGTATTTTTAGTAAAGACGGGGTTTCACCATGTTGAACTTGAACCAGGTTGGTCTTGAACGCCTGACCTCATAATCCGCCCACCTTGGCCTCTCAAAGTGCTGGGATTACAGGTGTGAGCCCCCGTGCTCGGCCTATCTTTTTTTTTAAATTGCCACTTCAAATTTCTGTTTAGATAAAGTATCTTTTTTCCTTTTTGGTACAGAGATGATAAATCCAGAAATTTTTGCCCCAGCAAAGCCTGGTGAGCTGTAACCATTGTGAAAGCAGCCATCAAAGTGGATTTCACCCATGAGCCAAGAAGGCTGAGCTCTCATGCCCTCAATTTTATTCCTTGCTCTGAAATTTCCTTTAGCAAGTTTATGTGTTTTACACATTTGGCAGTTGAGTCAAAGTTAAATAATCAACAGTATTATGAATTCTTGAGGTATATAGTCCTTTGGCAAATTGGGTTTTTCTCATTTGAACTCTCAGCTCAGATTCAAGGAGTTCAGTTTAAGCCTGTGCTCTCACATTAAGGATTAAGCAAAGTTCATTCCCATGTAGTTCTTTCCTATAGGATGGCTGTTACTAAGTTAATATAATTCTTTTTTTTTGAGACAGAGTTTCACTTTGTCACCCAGGCTGCAATCTCAGCTCACTGCAACCTCCACCTCCCAGCTTCAAATAATTCTCCTGCCTTTGTGTGTGTGTGTGTGTGTGTGTGTGTGTGTGTGTATGAATGTATCAAACAGATATGGCAGTGTAGCTCTAATTTTGCATTTTTTTAGCACACAATAAATGTGAAGATAAAAATTATACACACACACACACACACACACACACATATATATATATATATATATATATATATACATTTGAGTTTCAGAAGATGCTTAACTAACTGGACTCTGAACACTCCTAATCTACATTCTTAAGAGTAATACCAACAAATGAATATGAGGTTTGACTACCACCTAAATATTGTAAAGAACTTGCTTTGAGAATTGAATTCTGCAGACATTTATTAATGCCTGCCACGTGCAAGGCACAGTGTCAGATGCTAAGGAGACATTGCATTTCTTTTAGCAAAAAATCCCAAAATCTCAGTAACTAAACACTTAGGTCACAGTCCAATGCAGTTAGCAAGTGTTGGCAGGATGATGGGGTGATCTAGGCTTCATCCAGTCTGGTGGTTCCATGTGACAGAGTAGTTAGATTCTCACCAAACCCAAGCAGTGTTGAAGACGGCAGAGTAAATTAGTTAAGGTAAGTCATACATAATACTATGCCGAGGCAGGTTTGTACAGGTTCACGAGAGCCACTGATTAGCTGCTCTTTCCAACTCCAAGTTCAGTAAATGTTGACTAAATAATCACTTTGGTAGCTTGAAAATAGCCATGGTGGGTGTATTTACATCACAGAAATCAGCAAATACTACAAGTAGGAGTTTTGTATCTTGTTTTATTTTGTTTCGTTTGAATATCCAGTTGCTAAACATTTACAAACACACGAGTTGTTATATGATCTGCTGTTACAAACAATCTCTGTACGTTAGTGACTTGATAGAATAAAAATTTATTTCTCCCTCACATCACTATGTAATGCCAGCTGACAGTGGGGACTCTGCTCCAGACACTAAGTCAGGCATCAAACTCCTTTCACTGGGTCTCCACTATCTTCACATGGATTCGTAGTTATCTGCTGACAGGGAGAGGGTAGGTGGAGAGAATACAGAAAAGGCTCACCACCTCTTAACTGCCTCAAAGTGACACAACACTTCCACACACTCTGGTGATGAGAACTGACTACAAGGCCCTATCTGGATGCGAGAGAGACAACAAATGTTTGACAATGAAGTGTAGAAAAGGAAGTAACACCTTAAAGGGATTGAAGGGGGCTGGGTGCGGTGGTTCACACCTGTAATCCCAGCACTTTGGGAGGCTGAGGCAGGCGGATCACCTGAGGTTGGGAGTTCGAGACCAACCTGACCAACATGGAGAACCCCAGTCTCTACTAAAAACACAAAATTATCTGGGAGTGGTGGCATGCACCTGTAGTCCCAGATACCCCGGAGGCTGAGGCAGGAGAATCACTTGAACCCAGGAGGCAGATGTTGCGGTATGCTGAGATTGTGCCATTGCACTCTAGCCTGG
>NW_016107604.1:327126-340697 GCF_001604975.1 Cebus imitator
TCTGTTGCTCAGGCTGGAGTGCAGTGATGCATTCTTGGCTCACTGCAACCTCTGCCTCCTGGGTTCAAGTGATTCTCCTGCCTCAGCCTCCCAAGTAGCTGAGATTACAGGCATGTGCCACCACACTCAGCTAATTTTTTTGTATTTTTAGTAGAGATGGGTTTCACCATGTTAGCCTGGCTGATTTTTTGTATTTTTAGTACGGACGGGGTTTCACCATGTTAGCCAGGATGGTCTTGATCTCCTGACCTCATGATCTGCCCGCCTTGGCCTCCCAAAGTGCTGGGATTACAGGTGTGGCCAATTATTCTTTATTTCAAGCCATACTATTTCTCACAGGCAAATGCCATCCTAGTATCTATGTCTGTGGTTAGGCTTCGAAGAGCAGCTAAAGGAAGGCCAAATACTTACTGGGTACTGAATGAAGGAACAGGAAAAATCAGAATAAACTCTTTCCACAACAGTTTTTTCAAAAAACACAAAGGAATGGAGCCTTGGTATTATAAAGGTCTATGAGCCTGGTGTGGAAAAACATCATACAGTAACAATTAAAACTAAAAAACCCAACCACACATACATCTCTTCCTCCCTCCCCCAGCCAGAAGTGACTATAGAATATGTTGATGCCATTAGGAAAATTGTAGCAATTCCAGCTATGTTCCACCTGATTCCAAGTGCTGCCTCATGACCCTGTTAGCCAAAAAATATTTGTCAATACACTCATCACTAATTCTGATGCAGTCTTTGTCTTTTAGATGTGTTTGTTGACCCTCTTCCACTCTGGTAAGCACCTGCTCATTCCAAGGCAAGGTAGTTTCAGATGAGTTGCAGTACTTCACCCACCCAACTAAAGTGGATATTCATGCAGTTTTAATTTCTCCCATTTTCCAACCCCACTTGTGATTTGGCGAATTAGCCAAGCTTCTCTATCTGCTTGTCTGTAAAATTGGGCTAGCCATTTACATAAAAGAGAAAATCTGTGAAATAAGCTGAGATGTTCTTTTCAGAGATTACTTAGCTTGAGTCAGATTTTAGGCCTTGCCCGTTTCCACAGGCGGAGAGGAGCTTGTAGAGGAATATCTCCCCGTACCTTAGGGTTCTTTCTGGGACAGAAACAGCCCACCTTCTATTCTCTTTCCAGGTAATTCTTGTCTCTCTTGTCTCACCTCACTGCCTACAATGGACTGAATGCTTTTGTTCCCACAAATACCCCTCAAGGAGATAGTATTAAAAGGTGGGATATTTGGGTGGTAATTAGGTCAAGATTGGGATTGATGCCGTTATAAAAGAGATCCCAAAGAGCTCACTTGCCTCTTCACCATATGAGGACACAGTCAGAAGCTTCCATCTATGAGGAATGGGACCTCATCAGATACCGAATTTATCAGAGCTTTGGTCTTGCACTTCCCAGACTCCAGAACTGTGAGAAATCATTGTGTATTGTTTATAAGCCACCCAGTTTATGGCATTTAGTTATAGTAACCTTAACAAACTAAGACACTGCCCATGTTTAACTTAGCTATGTGATTTTTTTCTTTTACATTAGCTCTTTGATATTTTTGTAAATTGTAGTTATTTGCATTTGAATCAAACACTTTTAAAATCAGTGAATGGATATTTATCTCTGTGAACTATTTATCATGAACCATTGATTCAAAGCAAAACAGAAAAGTACTAATTACAGAAACTCTGTTCTATTGCCATATAATTGATGTATTTTAAATACCTTTATTCAGGTGTAATTGCTATAATACATGCCGTATAGATTGTGAACGTATAATTTGATAAGTATTCACATGTGTATATATGCCTGTGAAACTGTCTTCACAATCAAGATGATGGACAGATCCTCACCTCTAAAAGTTTCTTCCTGCCCTTTTATAACCTCTTTTTCCCAACCCCCATCGCACCTATGCCCAGGCTGGTAGAAACAAGCACTCTTTACTGTTCCTGGTTCTGTGTGAGCACTGGATATTGTGCCCTCTAAACCTTTCATGTTGTTCTTTCCATATGCTTGTATAGTTTCCTCAGGTGCATGAGCTAATTAGTACTCTGTTGAATACTCATGGGGGACCTCCGGCAATCCTGAATTTTTTTCTCTTCTCTCTGCCAAGTCTCCTTCAGATTCTCAACTCTATTTCTGTAACTCAAGGAGTCTTCTGCACCGCCCCCACCCCGAGTTTCCCCTCCCTGCACTATGACCTGGACACTCTCTTCAGGCAGTAAACTGGTGTAGTTGTAGGAGTCAACTACTTTGTTTCTTGTTTCTCAGGAATTGTCTTCGTTGCCTGATGGTGAATGTCTTGAAAACCCTTTTTTTTCATACATTTTGTCCAGTTTTTTAGTTGTTTAAGATGGGAGGATAAATCTTCTCCCTGGTATCCCATCTTGGCTAGAAGAGGAAGTTGCTCATAATTCTTCTGTTTGCTATAAAAATTTTAAGGGGCAATAAAATTTCCACTAATAAACTGTAGGAAAATGTTTTTATAAGTTCAGTAAGCACATTTGGAAGGTTAATTTAACTTCTCAACTTCTTAAATACTGGGGCCATGGGAATATTTAGAAGATCAATATTCATTAGGACTGTGTTTGAAGGAAAATGAATGAATCGAATAAAAAATTAGAAGTGAATAAATGAGGAGACATGATTTCTGATTTCTTTTCCCTTTTCTCCATTTTCTTTTTTTTTTTTTTCTTTTTTTTGAGACAGAGCCTTGCTCTGTCGCCCAGGCTGGAGTGCAATGGTGCAATCTTGGCTCACTGCAACCTCTGCCTCCCAGGTTCAAACAATTCTCCTGCCTCAGCCTCTCGAGTAGCTGGGATTACAGGTGCGTGCCACCACATCTAGCCAATTTTTGTATTTTTAGTAGAGACAGCATTTTACCATGTTAGCCAGGATGGTCTCGATCTCTTGACCTCATGATCCGCCCACCTGGGCCTCCCAAAGTGCTGGGATTATAGGTGTGAGCCACCACGCCCAGTCCCCTTTTTTCCATTTTCTTAGAGTGCCTTCTCTCCAATATTGGCCCACTTTCCTACATTTAAACTTTATCACTCAACCCATCCATTCATCCATCCACTAGTCCGTCTATCAAATGTTACTGAGTGCCAGGAATAAAATGAATTGTAAGATGGGGAATCTCCTACAATGTACTTACATATGGGGGCAGTGGGAGTTCTGTTATTGTAGGGGCCTGAATAAAATGCTGAAGCATTGTGGAGGGAAGAATCATTAACTTGGGGCAGGGCTGGGGAACAGATTAAGGAAGGCTTCTCTCAGGAGGAATCATTTGAAATGAGTATTGAACAGTGAGTAGCATTTGGCTAGGTTGAGATGGGAAGGAAGAGGCATTTGAAAGAGAGGTAAAGAGCTAGGCCAAGGTGAGTGTAGTAAAGAAGGTCAGTCCTATTTCTGGAGTGGTAAAAAGCTGACTGTGGCTGGGGTCTAGGGGCTGGAAGGTGGCATGGCAGGAAATTAGGTTACAGAGGTGGTTGGAGCCAGCCTAAGAACTCTGAGTGCTAAGCCAGTGTCTTCCAAGAGCCTGAAGTGTCATAGCATGAAAATGACATAATCAGATGTGGGTTTTTGGGCTCTCTAGAGGAGGCAGGTGGCAAGAAGGCTCCACAGGATGCTGCTGAAGTCATCCAAAAAAGGATACCAGTCCCTGAACTCAGACAGGGGGATGCAGACTAATCCAAGAGACATTTCTGCAAGAGAATTGGAAAGGTACAGTGACTGGTTGCATGTTGAGAATGAATGAGAGAAAGACTTAAGGATGCATGCCTCTAGGTTTTTCAATTTCACAGAACTGGCAGATGTCATGTAATTAACCAAGATGGAAACAGAAGACAGAATAGGTTTGAATTAGCTTTTAGTTCCGCTGAGTTTAGGGTTTTTATGGATTACTCATGTGGAGAGAGAGAGCAGGAAATTGGACCTCAAGAGAGAGATCTGAGAGTCAATGGCATAATATCATAGTTAGAGTGATCATTAATTGGTTTGATCATGGTACATAGAATGAGCAGAAAATAATATGACATTCTTGTTCTCTGAAAGACTTTAGTGAAGAATTTTGTACTTCAAATATCTATCAAGCAAAGATATTCATGCAGGCCAATTTCTGAGTATCCCAGTGCAGGAGATAAAAGTCTGCCATAATATTCTCTCAGTGAGCAAAGTGATTTAAGGTATTCTCATCAGCTGTCATGAATTTTAGAATTTTACACAGTGTAATAATGTTCTTCAGTCAAAATGAAAAAATCAGACACAGGCATATATTGTCACAGACTTTCTAAGCAGTGACCACTGGAACAGAAAAGGAAGAAGAGTGTCTGAAAGAGCGTCTCAGGAGTCAGTGCTGAGCCCTTTTCAAAGAGCTGCTATTTTAAGGTCAGCTCTGATTTAAATATTCCTGGTACTGAATAAGCAGGGGAACTTGGGAAAGCCTGAGTCACCCTCACACCCTTAGCTGGCTTCATAAACCAAGACACATTCTGACTTGGACATTTTATGAGCCTGCGAAAGTGAGATCTATTTGAGGAAGAAGTGATTTGGTTTGACCTTTAAGCAGTGGAAAAGAAAACACTTGCTACTTCCGGAGGACTTCCTCAGAGGAAGCTGTGCTTCAGGCAGTAGAACCCTGCTGGCATTTCCCAATCTCCTGAAATGTCAGAAATATTGGCTACAACATTCGTGTTTGAGTATATTGGTGGACGCCTTTGTTAATGTCAATCTGCCCAAAGCTCTCTAATTAGTTCTTTCCTTCCTTAACTTAGGTGGTCCAAGGTGAGCAGACAGTGTCAATATGTTGTGAGGAAGCTCCCTTTCCCCAGGCTACAAGATGTAGGCAGAGAAAATAAAGAGCCCAGTTTTCCTGAATCCTCATTCAGGAAATCCCTTAGACATGGCATGGTTCCATTCTTGTATTCCGGTGTCAGACATTCAGTGGCATGGCCACTTCGTTTTCAGACTGAGACCAGATTTACTGGTTTTTGTGTCATTCAGAGAAGTAGACAGCATCAAGAAACTTCTTGCTCTAGTGCTACCTGGGATGAATGATTCTTAAATACATCACAGGTTACCTACCAAACGGTCAGGATTTGCCATCACATGCTTTAAAAGTTTCTTCTTTATATTACTGGAAGTTGTTGATGGAAATAAACATATGCAATAGTAACTCTCTTCAGAAACCTCTAATGCTTGCAAACACAACCCTGAGAGTAGAAACTGTTTTCATCCATCTGGGAATATTTGGAAGGCACTTGATAAGGTAGAAGCTGATTTTCAAAGAGCTTAGCAGTTCTTGGCAAGTGGAGCCTGTCCTGGAAGTCGGGGCTTTCTGTCTTCTGGGAAATGAGTGCCTGAAAACAATGGTGGATGGGCAACTACGGGCCATGTCTACAGATGTCCAGTGCAAGGCCCCTGCAATGAATCCTTTGACTGAAATGCACAGAATGCTCAATGGAGTTTTACTTTACTTTACTTTTGCTTTGAGTCTTTTGTATCTAAAATTCACTGTGTGGAACAACGAATCACCTTAAGGATGCGGTATGAGGTGTTAGGGAGAAGAAGCTCACACTCAAAAGATCACCACCCTTGTTCCTAACTTCTACCGATCCCTGAACTTCCACTACCAGTCATTCTGTTCTTTCCCTGTTTTGGGGATTTATGGAAGAAAAACAGGTGTTACCACGAGGCTATGAATTCATTGATCAGATTGACTCCCTCTTTAATTTCTGTGTCATTTGTTGGGAAAAGACAATGTGAAGAGCCCAGTAAAGCTACCTAATCTCCAGCTTTGCTTACTTATTATACAGCCTGATGAAACATTACCTTAGAAGTGAGAATGCCTTATAATAGACGACCTTTTTGGTGGCCATTTTGTTGGATATTTACTATGTGCCGGTTTTTGTACTAAGCATTTCATAGGCACTATTCTTAGAAAAGAGCCTGAGGGATGGGTAGTGTGACTATTTTACAGATAAGGAAACTAAGAGTCCTTGGAGGTTAAGTGACTTAACCAAGGTCACTGCAACCCAAACCTAGGTTTTTGTAACTCCACTGTCCCATTCTGCTTAGACTTTCATTACATCTTTAAGTAGCTGTCGTAGTCAACTTGAACTGCTATAACAGAATACCATAGACTGGGTGGCTTAAACAACAACCATCTACTTTCTCATACTTCCCGAGGCTGAAAATCTGATATCAGGGTGCCAGTGTGACTGAGTTGTGGTTAGGGCTCTCTTCCTGGGTTGCAGAAGGCTGCCTTCTTATTGTATCTTCGGATGGTTGAGAGGGATCATCAATCTCATATCTCTTCTTTTTTCTTTTTTTGAGACGGAGTTTCGCTCTTGTTACCCAGGCTGGAGTGCAATGGCGTGATCTCGGCTCACCGCAACCTCTGCCTCCTGGGTTCAGGCAATTCTCCTGCCTCAGCCTCCTGAGCAGCTGGGACTACAGGCACGCGCCACCATGCCCAGCTAATTTTTTGTATTTTTAGTAGCGACGGGGTTTCACCATGTTGACCAGGATGGTCTCGATCTCTTGACCTCGTGATCCACCCGCCTTGGCCTCCCACAGTGCTGGGATTACAGGCTTGAGCCACCGCGCCCGGCCTCATATCTCTTCTTATAAGGGCACTAATCCCATTCAGAAGGGCTCCATCCCCAATACCTAAGACCCGTCTTCCAAATACCATTCCACTGTGGAGGAGGGCATCAGGGTATGATTTTGGTGTTGCCACACTAAGTTCATAGCACCAGTCATAATAATGTTTTTCTTGACACTTGAAAATGTGGCTCCTCCTTAAATAGCTTTTAGATGTTTTCCCACTAGTGTTTATGGGTTTGCATGCATCCATCCTCACTATTTACTCAGTCTCCATTGGGGTCAGCTTTTGCACACATTCACTTGTATATATATACCTCTTGCTTCATCCAAACTAAAATATTTCATGTTCCCATACATACTCTCTGCTTTTTATTGTGTTTTCTGTTGCAAAAGCAGAAACATGGGGGTGGAGGGTAGAAAGAGCTTCATAGTGCTCATCTTTTGTGCAGTGTTGAGTCAGGCAGAAGCTGAAGACATTGTTTTAAGGAGGGCTGTATCAGACATGAGAAGCATGACATGGCATCGTGCCCATGTGTATGACTACAGAGGGCAAAAGACCATTCTCTCCAATTTTCTGTAGAATCAGTAAGGCTTCAATCCCAGGGGTCAGAAGGGACCATGACACCATTGTGGTCTCCATTGTAGCAGCTTTGTGGACATTGGAGTAAAGCACCTAGGAAGATATGCTATACTCAGAGTGGGTGGTGGTCTGCAGTGTGGGCATGACTGGGGTGCTATCCCTCTTAAACATTAGATAAAGACCAGAATGGAAGGAAAAGAGAGGACAGTATGGGATCACAGATTAAATTCTCTGTAAGACCCTGGAAGTAACTAGAATGATTAGGGAGGGGGACACGTCTGGTGCTGAGGCCCAACATTACCTCGAGTTGTCAAAGAAATCTGAGTTATTCCCTTTCTGTGACCTCACCCTCATTCATACAACCAGCTGGTGGGGATTGGACAAGATTGAGTTCATTTACTTGGGAAACATGTCTCCTATGCCTAACATGTGCCAGACACTGCAAACCTCTGAAGATCCAAAGATAAGACCCAGTTCCTGCCCTCTAAGGACCTACATCATGGTAACAAGTTTACTTCCTATGTCCACAGAGGTTCTGCACTGTATATCTCTTAGACTTTTCTCCCAGGGTTGCCACCAGTGGCCACACAGCTTGTTTTCTACAGAGATTTTAATGTGAATGGCAAGCCCTAGTTGTATATTGCGTAACGTGCACAACTGCACATGGTGGCCCTGCTTGCCCAAATAATTTCCCCCTAAAATACCTTTCACTGCAACTCTGCCTTCCAAATTTTTCCAGATGCATCTCTGGTCTCAACTCCTCTTTCCATCCTGGCCTGACCACAACCCCCAAGGCATTCCTTTTTCCTCAGACCTCTTTTGATATTTTCTGTCTGTAGTGGTAACCTGAAAATTAAACAGGGCCTCCATGGACTCTTTCTTGTTTAGAGTTTATTTTACTATTAGTTTAACCATGTGTTTGTTTAGCTTTTTGCCCGCCTGAATCTTATCTCCCTGCATGGTTTTTGGTAGTAAGGGTAGGAACTGTGTCCTATCCATCTTTGTGTCTCCCCACAGGGCTTTGCACATAATTGAAATTCAATAGGACAAAAGAAGAAAGTGTTTTTTAAAATGAGAGACCTTTTAAAGAGTGAAAGATGCCAGTTGAAATGGAGTGTTTGTGACAAAAATCTTCAGTCAATACGTTTTTCAAATTCTTTCAGTGTTGACTCTCAAATATTTATGCTAATGACAACCAGGAGAAGCACAGATATTGGAAATGTACCAAACCAAGACTAATTCTGGCCAACTAATTCTTTTCACCAAACCTTCTGTAAGAGTATCTTACAAGAAAAGGTTCAGGCATCACTAACCGCTCACAACTCTCCCTCAAGGGAGTCAAGCTCAATTCATTCCTCAGGTTCCAACCATTCGTGGAAGGTCCAAAGTGTGGTGATCTGAGGGTACAAGAGAGAGGGAGGAAGATACAGAGAGAAAGGGAAAAGGCACAGGATCTGAAAGTGAAAGAAAACATATAATCAATTGTTTACATAGAGCTTGGGTTTAGAAACTTTAGATCAGCTAAGGTTATTTCCAATTAATTACTTAAGTGATTTTCTTCTTATAAAGAACAGCTACTTTTTCCACAAAAAGAAGGAAAGAAGGAAGAAAAGAAAGAAAGAGAGAGAGAGAGAAGGGAGAGAGGAGGAGGAGGGAGAGGGGAGAGAGACACAGAGAGCGCAATCAAAAGGGCAGGGAAAAGGGAGGTCTCCAAGCAGACCACTTTTTGCCTTTTTGATATTTTATTAAAGTTCAATTTGCTTTAATTGACACAGGAGTCTGGAATGCTCTGAAACTGTGACTAAGGGGACAGCCTCCCTGGGTAATTTTCATTCATAACCTCAATCACAAGGTTGAACTGGCACCCTGTTCTTTTTGAATTTCATGAGTAAAAAATGCACTGAAAACCATTACTCTAGCCAGAATGAGTGATGCTTCCTCCAGATTTACTTACTGACAAATAGTACATCTTAAACCAGGTAGCTGACTAAGTTCTTAGTCAGAGAAACAGAAGTTTTTCATCTGATCAGTCTTTTCCTCTCCCAGTTGGCCAGGCTGCCCCATCTGCTCTGAGATACTGGAGCCCCTTGAGTAAATTAGAAACCCAACTTCAGGGGAGGAAGCTACAAGGATAAAAACCCCAGCACCCTGTACACTCACTGTAGCACCACACAGGGACATTCAGGAAAGAAAATGCAAATAGCTTGACATAGACCAAGAATTAGCGGCCGCTGTGGTCGGATACTAGGGAGTCTGGGAAGGCCCTAATGTCACCCCCACCATCACCACCACAAGGCTGTGGCCTTCTGGGGTAATGCACTAATCTTTGCTCAAAGCTCAAATGATTAAGGCCTCTGCAAGGTTATTACTCACATCTTCATGTGAATGCATAAACTGAAAGGGCTGGTCAGGAGGAGGGGGAGAGAGAGAGAGGGAGAGAGAGAGAGAGGGTTAGGGTTAGAGATGTCAGTTAGGGGGTACATTTCAAACCCCAAATCAGAAGCTTTGAAGAGCAGAGTGCCTTTGGGAAAGTGATTTCATTTCTCTGAGCACCATCTTCACATGAAAATTGGTCTAGCTGGATAATTTTTACATCTTTCTGTCTTCCTTCCTTCCTTCCACTCTCTTTTCCTTTCTTCTTGTCTAGAACTATTTATTGAGCTCCTACTATGTGCTAGACTTTGTTCTAGGCGTTGTGAATATCACTGTAAACAAAATAGACTAAGTCTGCATCCCATGTAGCTTACATTCTACTATTGGAAACATAATAAGCAAATAAATAGATAATGCAGATAATTCTCACTTTACATTGTTTCAATATGCGTGAATTTTGATTACCACGGTTTAGATAACACCAGGTTCCCAACAAAACAGTTCAAATTTTAGTCACCACAGTATATTAATTGTGACTAACTGCTGCAAATTTCACTGCTAGCTTTCCAGGCCACAAATTGCTATGTAAGTGACAAATGTTCATCATAATCAGTGACCAATCGCATTACTTCTTTGGAAATCATTCAGTGATTGGTCACTGTGCATCTGTTACTCAGTTCACACAAGGAAAGCAAAGCCTGTAGCTGTGTTGCCTCTTTGTCCCCCAGTAGTAGAGCAATACTGTAGGCAAAATATTTTCACTTTTAAAGCACTACTATTGTTGGATAACACTCCAGGTCAACCTGATTGTCTTAATAACATTTTTTTTTTTTTTTTGAGAAAGAATCTCGCTCTGTTGCCCAGGCTGGAGTGCAGTGGTGTGATCTTGGCTCACCACAACCCCTTCTCCCAGGTTCATGCGATTCTCCTGCCTCAGCCTCCTGAGTAGCTGGGACTATAGGCACACACCACCATGCCTGGCTAATTTTTGTATTTTTAGTAGAGACGGGGTTTCACTATGTTGGCCAGGCTGGTCTCAAACTCCTGACCTCCTGATCCACCCACCTCAGCCTCCCAAAGTGCTGGGATTATAGGCGTGAGCCACCACACCCAGCCTAACCTGTTTCTCTTAAATGGAAATGCGAAAATTTGCTTTTTACACCCAAACACAACTTCATTAATCCATCCAATGGACCATAGAGTTATTTCAGATTTGAAAGCCTATTAGATGTACTTTCAACAGACTAGCGATGCTGTAACTAGAGATCATGCCATTTCTTTTGCTGAGTTTTAAAAGAAATATGACATAAGGCATGTACTTGAACACATTCAAGCATCATGGCAGGAAGTAACAGCAATTAGTATGCCCACAGTGTGGGAGTAATCTTTCCTATGCCATGCAAATAAACTTTCTGGACTTCTAGTAAAAGGTAAATGGAGTTGTAGAAGAAATAGTTGACCGTGGCAATGTGGACACACTGCTGCTGTTTTGAGGCTCTTGATATGCAGCCACAGAAATTTAGTGTGGGCACACTTATGAACACAAATGAAAAAGTGATTGTGATGAAAAAGATGAATATGTCCCTGAGGAAGGAACACGGGTGAAAATCTTCTCATTAAAGAGTTCTCAGAGATATTTCATGACATCAAAAATGCAAAGGACAAATATTGGAAGCTGATCCAATAAACTTAGAAAGGAGGATGGCTATTCACCAAGGAGTATTAAAAAATGTTCTCTCTGCATTATAAGTTTCATGAAGAGAAGAAAGAGGCAAGAACTGCTCAAACTGCTCTTTTTGTAGTTCGTACAAATTTATGGGGTACATGGAAAATTTTGTTATGTGTATATAATGTGTAATGATCAAGTCACGGTATCCATCTCCTGGGTACAATACATTTTTGCTTAACTATAGTCACCATACTCTGCTAGCAAACATTGAATTTATTCCTTCTATCAAACTGTATATTTGTACTTATTAACCAATTTTTCTTCATTCCCCCTTCCCCAACCAGTTCCAGTCTCTGTTCTCTAACTTTCCACTCTCTACCTCCATGTGATCAGATTTTTTAGCTCCCACATATAAGTGAGAAGATGTGATATTTGTCTTTTTGTGCCTTGCTCATTTCACTTAATATAATGATCTCCAGTTCCAACCATGTTGCTGCAAATGACAGAATTTCATTTCTTTTTTGTGGCCACATAATATTCTATTGTGTATATACAGCACATTTCCTTCATCCAATTTACCACCAAGGGACATTTAGTTTGATTTCATATTTTTGCTATTGTAAACACTGCTCCAATACACATGTGAGTGCAGGTATTTCTTTGATATGTTGATTTCTTTTCCTTTGGGTAGTGATTCCAAGGGTAGGATTGCTGGATAGAATGGTAGTTTTTATTTTTAGCATTTTGAGAAATCTCCCTACTGTAAAACTACTCTTGATAAGTTTTTGAATTGTGGCAAAACATACATAACATACAATTTACCATTTTAACCATTTGTAAGTGTACAATTCAGTGGCATTCGCAATGTAAAAGTACATTCACACTGTTGTGCAGCCATCACTACCATCTGTCTCCATACTTTTTTGTCATCCCAAACAGAAACTCTGTTCCCATTAAACCCTGATTCCCTCTTGGTCACTCCTCTCAGCCTCTAGTAGTGTCTCTTTTATTTTCTGTCTCTATGAATCTGACTGTGCTCATATGAATATAATCATACAATGTTTGTCCTTTTGTATCTGGCTTATTTCACTTAGCATAATATCTTTAAGCTTCATCCATGTATCAGAATATCATTTCTTTTTAAGGCTAAACAATATTCCATTGTATGTATATACCACATTTTGTTTATCTGTTTGGGTTGTTACCACCTTTTGTTTATTGTAAAGAATGCTGCTATGAAGACCCAGTGTGGTGGCTCACACCTGTAATCCCAGCACTTTGGGAGGCTGAGACGGGCGGATTACTTGAGGTCAGGAGTTTGAGACCAGCCTGGCCAACATGGTGAAAGCCTGTCTCTACCAAAATATATATAAAAAATATTAGCTGGGCATGATGGCACGTGCCTGTAATCCCAGCTGCTCAGAAGGGCGAGGCAGGAGAATGGCTTGAACCCGGGATGCAGAGGTTACAGTGAGCCAAGATCATGCCACCTCACTCCAGCCTGGGCAACACAGTGAGACTCCATCTCAAAACAAAAACAAATAATGCTGCTATGAATATTGGTGTGCAAACATCTGTTCAAGTCCCTGTTTTTAACCTTTTTGAGTAGATACCTAGAAGTGGAATTGTTGGATCATATGATAATTCTGCTTATATTTTTGGGAAACTGCAGCACTGTTTTCCACAGAGGATCCACTATTTTACATCCCACCGGCAATGGGCAAGAGTTCCAGTTTCTCCATATAATCACAAACATTTGCTATTTTTTTTTTTCCTGTAGTAGCCATCCTAATGGATTTGAAGTGGTATCTCATTCTGGTTTAGATTTGCATTGCCGTAATGATTAGCGATGTTCAGTATCTTTTCACGTGCTTATTGGCCATTTGTATATCTTCTTTCGAGAAATGTCCATTTAATTGAATTTTTTCTACAAAGAAATGAAAACATTTTAATTCTTAATATCTCTAATGTTTTAAATTACAGTTTAGTAAATATTCATTTTACTTTTTTTTTCATTTTCCTATACATTTATAGCCAATAGTAAGAGAGTTTTTAATGTTTTGACAAAAAGTTTTTTATGGTCATTCATGGAGCAATTATTATTTTGCTTATCGATTATTAAGGATGCTTTACATCATGTCAGCTTGCATGGCCATTTTTATGATCACGTACAGAGTAAGAACTTCCTATAGAGTGTTGGATTAATGCTGAAGGATATGAAAATAAAGCAAGGCAAAGGGGTAGAGAGTGATGGACTCAGATAGAAGAATGGGCTTTTTATAAAGGCGAGATTTTTTTTTTTTTTTTTTTGAGACGGAGTTTCGCTCTTGTTACCCAGG
>NW_016107604.1:340851-369962 GCF_001604975.1 Cebus imitator
TAGTAGAGACGGGGTTTCACCATGTTGACCAGGATGGTCTCGATCTCTTGACCTCGTGATCCACCCGCCTCGGCCTCCCAAAGTGCTGGGATTACAGGCTTGAGCCACCGCGCCCGGCCGAAGGCGAGATTTGAATAGAGGCCTAAGTGGGGTAAAGAAGCCAGCCGTATCGCCGCCTATGGGAAGGAATTTCCAGGCTTGGAGAATACCAAGAGCAAAGGCCTTCATATGGGAGCCTACTTGGTCTGTTTGGGAAATGACAAGAATGCCAGTGTGCCTAGAGGACAATGAGGGAGGGAGAGAATGGTAGCAGATGATGAATATGGAAATGTAGGCAGGGACTGGATCATGTAGAGCCTTGCTGGTTATGATAGGACTTTGGGTTTTATTCTAATATGATGGGAAGCCATTGAAGAGCTGAGAGTGATGGTGTGTTAATGGACAGGGCATCTGATTGGTTAGCAACGAATTCCTCCAAGGAGATAATAGGGGAGAGTGTGAACAGTGAAGATTAATTTAATCTACTTCATAATTTGTCTAACGGCCAGTCTAGGCTTCAATATTAGCACAGGATAAAAGACTTGTGGAGACTAGAACCCATTCATACTTTTTTTTTTAAGACACGCTATCTTGGCTCACTGCAACCTCCACCTCCTGGGTTCAAGCGATTCTCCTGCCTCAGCCTCCTGAGTAGCTGAAATTACAGGGTCACCATGCCAGGCTAATTTTTTGTATTTTTAGTAGAGATGGAGATTCATTATGTTGGTCAGGCTGGTCTGGAACTCCTGACCTGTGATCCACCCACCTCAGCCTCCCAGAGCGTTGGGATTATAGGTGTGAGCCACCATGCTCGGCCCTAGTCATAGTTTTATTAAGCATTCCTGTGTATGAAGGAGGCCTCTCAATTTTTTCAATTTCACTAAGAGCTCCTAGAATTTTCCTAAGAAGCATTTGAGCTGAGACAATTCTCACCCAGGACATGTAGGACTGAGAGTTCCTAGTTAGCAGAACCATCAGCAGACATGAATGTTCCAGAATTACCAGAGAAGCAATGGCTGGATTTCCCCACACGCCAAGCTGGGTTTACCAACCCATGAGCCTACAGGTTGGGTAGGGAATACAAGTCAGTGAGGCTGGCCCAGGGAGAATGATGATCAGTTTTTACTAAAAGGGGATGTGGCCCTGGGGGCCAGATCTTCAAGAGAAGTGGCAAATCCAGATTGCAGTCCTGGTTTTTGAGTAGTGGCAAGTAATTTAAAATGTTTTTAACACACCATGCAGGTTATATATATATATAGTATATATGTGTGTAACATATATACATATATGTATACATATGCACATTATATATACACATGTGTGTGCACGTGCATGTGTGCGTGTGTGTGTGTGTGTGTGTGTGTGTGTGTCTGGTGTCTGTGGCCTGGATCAGCCTGTGGCCCTTATGTTGTCATTTCTGGTCTTAAAGGGCCTTGTCCTCCAAAACACCCCTCCTCCGTTCCCTAAAAATATTTGTGCAGAGAGAATCAGCACCGATCTCTTTCTCTCACCCATGTGTCTTCCAGAAGGGAATCACACTTCATTGAAAATCTGAGTGTCTTGGAACCTCTTAGTGACCTTTTAGTTCCAGGTTTAATGTACCTTGACCACTTAAAAAGCCTTTTAAAAAAGGCTCTTAGATTTGGTGAAAACTTCTGGATTGAGCAAATGTTATTTAACATGTAAGTATCCATAATTTTCTCAACATGCTACAAACTCTTTTTTTTTTTTTTTTTTTTTTTTGGGGACGGAGTTTCGCTCTTGTTACCCAGGCTGGAGTGCAATGGCGCGATCTCGGCTCACCGCAACCTCCGCCTCCTGGGTTCAGGCAATTCTCCTGCCTCAGCCTCCTGAGTAGCTGGGATTACAGGCATGCACCACCATGCCCAGCTAATTTTTTTGTATTTTTAGTAGAGACGGGGTTTCACCATGTTGACCAGGATGGTCTCGATCTCTTGACCTCGTGATCCACCCGCCTCGGCCTCCCAAAGTGCTGGGATTACAGGCTTGAGCCACCGCGCCCGGCCGAACTCTTAAATGATATGGGATCTTCATTAAGCAACTAGATACATAAAGAAACATCACCAATATCTGATTTATGAGGCAGGAATTCACAAAAAAATTGTGCTTGCTGCATTCCAATTGTAGAGAATGAAGAAGAGAAAAGCAAATATGAAAATATTTTGATTAAAGGTTAAGTAGATTTCCTTTGTGTTTAGTTTCCTAAAAAAATTAAAATACTTGTAATACTTATAAATTGTGTACATGCAGACTTTGTTGCACTTCTAAAAATGCACCACATTTGCACCAATATTTTAGTTTCTCTTTCCTGCTTCTCATTTGTTTCATAGAAAAGAGAAGTTTAAATGGGATTTGTAATTTGAGGTTATAACAGAAGGGAAAATTATGTTGATTTTTTTTTTAAGAAAGAAAAAGAAAGAAGGAAGGAAGGAAAGAAAGAGAGAAGGAAGGAAGGAAGGAAAACAGTTTAGTTTATTTTTTGAAAGAAAGAAAGAGAAAGAGAAAGGGTGGAGAGAGAACAGGAGTCTTGCTCTATTGCCCAGGCTGGAATGCAATCTAAAAATAGGTATTAAACACCTCTTTTATGCCAATAATTGTGCTTAACAGCGGAGACAGGAAGGAATAAGGGAAGAAAATAACAAACAAACAGCCAACCAATATTTCATTTAAGTCTGTGAAATGCTATGCAAATGCTGAAGAGTGATTTACTTCCAATTATGTGGTCACTTTTAAAATAGGTGTAATATGATACTGAGAAAAATGTATGTTCTGTGGACCTGGGGTGAAGAATTCTATAAATATTCACTGAGTTTACTTGTTCCAGGTCTGAGTTCAAATCATAGATGTCCCTGTTAATTTTCTATCTCATTGATCTGTCGAATATTAACAATGTGGTGTCAAAGTCTCACGCTATTATTGTGCGGGAGTCCAAGTCTCTTTATAAGTCATTAAGAACTTGTCTTATGTATCTGGGTGTTCCTATATTGGTGCATATATATTTATGATCATTGACTCCTGTTGTCGCATTGATCCTTTTACCATTATGTAATGTCCTTCTTTGTTTCTTTTAGTCTTTGTTACTATTAAAGTCTATTTTGTCAGAGACAAAAGTTACAACTCCTGGTTTTTTGTTTTTTGTTTTTTTTGCTCTCCATTTAATTGGTAAGTCTTCCACCAACCCTTTGTTTTGAGTCTTTGCGTGTCCTTGCTTATGAGACGGATCTGGATACAGTGAACCAATGGGTTTTGACTTTTTATTCAATTTGCCTGTCTGCGTCTTTGATTGGGGCATTTAATCTATTTAAATTTAGGATTAATATTGATATTTGTGAGTTTAATATTGTCGTTTAATGCTAGCTGGCTATTTTGCCCATTAGCTGATATAGATTCTTCATTATGGAGATACTCTTTACCTTTTGGTAAGTTTTTGGGATGACTGATACTGGTTGTTCCTTTCTGTGTATAGCGCTTCTTTCAGAAGCTCTTGTAAAGCTGGCCTGGTGGTGATGAAATCTCTGAGTGCTTGCTTGTTCGCAAAAATTTTTATTTTTCCTTCATTTATGAAGCTTAATTTGGCTGGATATGAGATTCTGGGTTGAAAATTCTTTTCTTTGAGGATATTGAATACTGACCCCCACTCTCTTCTAGTTTGTAGGGTTTCAGCGGAGAGATCTGCTGTGAATCTGATAGGCTTTCCTTTATGGGTAACCTGACCTTTCTCTCTAGCTGCCCTTAGAATTTTCTCCTTTATTTCAACCCTGGTGAATCTAACGATTATGTGTCTTGGGGTTGCTCTACTTGAGGAATATCTTTGTGGTGTTCTCTGTATTACCTGAAGTTGAGTATTTTCCTGCCTTACTAGGTTAGGAAAGTTTTCCTGAATAATATCCTGAAGAATATTTTCCAGCTTGGATTCATTCTCTTCATGACATTCAGCTACACCTATCAAACGTAAATTAGGTCTTTTCACATAGTCCCATATTTCTTGGAGATTTTGCTCATTCCTTTTTACTCTTTCTTCTCTAATCTTGTCTTCTCGTTTCATTTCATTAAGTTGGTCTTCGACCTCTGATATCCTTTCTTCTGCTTGATCAATTCGACTGTTAAAACCTGTGCATACTTCGTGGCGTTCTCGTATTGTATTCTTCAGTTCCATTAATTCATTTATATTCCTCCCTAGATTGTCTGTTCTCATTAGGATTTTGTCAAACCTTTTTTCAAGGTTCTTAGTTTCTTTACATAGGGCTAGAACATGCTCTTTTAACTCACAGACGTTTCTTATTATCTACCTTCTGAAGCCTAAATCTGTTAATGGAACGCACTCGTTCTCCATCAGGCCTTGTTCTGTTGTTGATGAGGATCCCCTATAGAGGGAGAGGCATTCTGATTTTGGGTATTCTCAGCCTTTTTACGCTGGTTTCTTCCCATCATTGTAAATTTATCCACCTGTCGTCTTTGTAATTACCGACTTTCAAATTAGGTCTCTGAGTGGACGTCCAACTTGTTGATTCCCAGCGCCAGAATCTGAGCAACCCACTGCGCCGGCCAAAACAGCGGCGTTAAGATTCGTGGTGCTTTTCTGCCCGGGAATCTCTGGTCTGGCCTCCTTCTTAAGTCCCTTTTTCAATCAGCTGAATAGGCGACTCTGCCTTCCCGGAGCTCCAAACGTCGACCTAAAGGGGACCCAGTCCCGTTTACTCTGCACCAAGAACCGCCGTGCTGGCCACAAGAGTCACGCTGGCGACCCGTGGGGCTCCTCCGCTGGGAATCTCCTGGTCTGTGAGCAACAAAAATTCGTCTGAAAGTGTGGCGTCCTCTCGTTCTCTGTGCTTTCTCTGGGAGCTACAATCCTGAGCTGCTAGTAACCAGCCATCCTGGATCTCTCCTGTTGATCTTTTAAGGTCAGTCTTTTTTTAAAGATTTTTTTTTGATGTATGAAGGCAATTTAGTCAATTATTTAACTTGAAAATCAAAAAGGCTTTATGTCTTTAAAAAAATCCCTGTGATTGTTACTGTTTTAAACTCAAAAAAGCTGAAGAAAAACTTTCTTACAGGACATTAAACTACAGCGTTTGGTACCCAGTGTTAGGTTGAAAAGAAACCCAGAGTGTGTAATTCACACAGAATCTTCATTTGATGTAGATAATTACTTTCAAATTATTTTATTATCTCACCTAAGAATATCAACATCTCATTGGTTTCCTTCTTCCTCTCTCTCTCTTTCTTTTTTCCCTTTCTTTTGATAGGATCTCATTCTGTCATACTGGGTGAAGTGAGGCACAATCTAAGAATATCAACATCTCATTGGTTTCCTTCTTCCTCTCTCTCTCTTTCTTTTTTCCCTTTCTTTTGATAGGATCTCATTCTGTCATACTGGGTGAAGTGAGGCACAATCTAAGAATATCAACATCTCATTGGTTTCCTTCTTCCTCTCTCTCTCTTTCTTTTTTCCCTTTCTTTTGATAGGATCTCATTCTGTCATACTGGGTGAAGTGAGGCACAATCTAAGAATATCAACATCTCATCTGTTTCCCACCCTTCCTTCCTTCCTTCGTCTTGCCTGCCTGCCTGCCTTCCTTCCTTCCTTCCTTCCCTATCTCTGTTTCTTCTTTTCTTTTCTTCCTTTCTTTCTTCCCCTTCTTTCTTTTGACAGGATCTCATTCTTTCATCCTGGTTGGAGTGCAGTGGCATGATCTCGGCTTACTGCAATCTCCGCCTCCCGGGTTCAAGTGATTCTCCTGCCTCAGCCTCCTGAGTATCTGGGATTACAGGCGAGTGCCACCACGCCCTGCTAATTTTTGTAGTTTTAGTAGAGACAGGGCTTCACCATGGTGGTCAAGCTGGTCTCGAACTCCTGACCTCCGGTGATCTGCCCACCTTGGCCTCCAAAGTGCTGGAATTACAGGTGTGAGCCACCGCACCTGGCCAAGAAGACAGCCTTTCTGTGTTCATTTACAGACATGTTGGAACTTACAGGGATTCAAAGAGGACCTCATTTAACTTAGCAAAGGACTGACCCTACCATATCCTGTTTCTGAGATGTTTACTCTGATAACAGGTGGAGTTAAGTGTTCCCTTTAAGATGCCCCCGAAACCAATCTAGGAGGCTACAGCTTCGTTTTAAAGCCCTCGCAGCTCTCATTGTGTTTAGTTAAGGAATGAGCATTGTGAGATCTGTCAATAAATACTGCACATGGCTCTGGCATCCAAAGAAAATCCTGAACTTTCACAGAATTCCATTCAAGAGACACAGAGAAAAGTCACTTTCTTGTGTCACGTCCTTCATAGAACAGATACAGGGCTGATACATGGCACATTTCTCTAAAACATAACTCAAATACTTTTGCATACGGATGGATTTTTCTTTTTGATTCAGCTGTTTTCCCTCTGCAGAACAGTGTCTTATGAGGTAGGAAGTGACAAAAACCTGACGTTGCAGAAAAAATCAGGATAACAGGGGTGAAGGTGTGGGGGAGAATGACTCTTTATAATGTCTGAATGAATCAGTGCAGAAATAAGTGCACAGATATAAGTGACCAAGTTGAGAGGCACAAATTTCAAACTTTCCTGAGTTTTTGTTATGAGACTTTACGATAAAACGTTAATACTGGCATGCATTGCCAAAGCTCAGGCCAACTGTGTGAGTTTCCTGTTGCTGCTGTAACAAATTATCATAAACCTAGTGGCCCAAAACAATACCAATTTATTATCCTACAGTTTCGGAAGCCAGAAATCCAAAATCAGTCTAAGTAGGCTGAAGTCAAAGTGTCAGCAGGGATCATTTCTTTGGAGGCTGTCAGGGAAGAATCCATTTTCTTGCCTTTCCCAGCTTTAGAGGCTGCCTACTTTCCTTGGCCTGTGGCACCATTCTCTATCTTCAAAGCCATTAACGGTGGGTTAAGTCCGTCTCACATCATATCACCCTGACACTAACGCTCCTGCTTCCCTCTTGTAAGGACCCTTGTGATTACATTGGACCCACCTTGATAATCCATGCTAATCTCCCCATCTCAAGATCCCTAAGTTAATCACATCTTTGAGGCCCCTTTTGCCATGTAAGGTAACACTTCATAAATAGGTTCCAGTGATTAGGACATGGACATCTTTGGGAGCTATTAATCTGCTTACTATAACAGTCACATTGCAAATTTCAGTGGGGCCTAAGGATGGCAGTTCAGCCAGTTAACATGACGAATTCCTTTAAAGTATCAAGTTTACAGCATCTCCTGGGGGCTCCTGAGTTACCTCTGCCTACTGTTACGTTATTCCAAATAGAAACAATTTTGTTTCATAGGTGGGAAAAGGGAGGCTGAAAAAGATACATGATTATTTTCAACAACCCTTCAGTGTGATCAAGGCAGGTGTAAGTCCAGCTCAAGGGCTCCTGATGCTCTTTCCAGCATATTTCTTGCCTTTCTCCAGTGCTTCTAGGGAATGTCTTCTAAAGAGTTGTCAGAGTCGGCTGGGCGCGGTGGGTCACACCTGTAATCTCAGCACTTTGGGAGGCCGAGGCGGGTGGATCACGAGGTCAAGAGATCGAGACTATCCTGGCCAACATGGTGAAACCCCATCTCTACTAAAAATACAAAAATTAGCTGGGCGTGGTGGCACATGCCTATAGTCCCAGCTCCTCAGGAGGCTGAGGCAGGAGAATTGCTTGAACCTGGGAGGCAGAGGCTGCAGTGAGCTGAGATTGCACCACTGCACTCCAGCCTGGCACCTGGCGACGAACTGAGACTCTGTCTCAAAAGAAAAAAAAAAAAGAGATGTCAGAGTCACTTTGGCACCATACTAAGGTGGTGTTGGGTGGTATTGGGGTTGAGTGTGAGTGAGGGAAGGAAAATTGACATTTTACCCATAGGAAGTAGACGAAGCAGTCACACAGTGGCAGTACTCCCAGCCACCATTCTCTACTCTTATATAGACTTTCAAGGAGTGATATGGTTTGGATCTGTGTTCTCACCACATCTCATGTCAAGTTGTAATTCCTGGTGTTGGAGATGGGGCCTGGTGGGAGGTAATTTGATCATGGGGGTGGATTTCTCATAAATGGTTTAGCACCATCCCTTTGATGCTGTTCTTGTGATAGTGAGTGAGTTCTCATGCGATCTGGTTGTTTAAAAGTGTGTAGCACCTCCCCTCACTGCTCTTGCTTCTGCCCTGGCAATGTGAAGTGCCTGCTTCCCCTTCAACTTCCACCGTGATTGTAAGTTTCCTGAGGCCTCCCCAACAGCTGAGCAGATGCTGGTGTCATGCTTTCTGTACAGCCTGCAGAGCCATAAGCCAATCAAACCTCTTTTCTTTACAAATTACAGCTAGTGCTCGACTTACGACCACGATTGGTTCCGACAGACCGGTCGTAACACGATTTGGTCGTAAGTTGAGTAGGCTATATGTACAGTACTGTGAAATGATGTTATAAAAATCTTTAAGTCATATTTTATCATAATTTTCTTTCATTATTGTTATATATCATAATTTTCTTTGTTCATTTTATGCCATTTGTATCATCTCTACACCATTTTGTTTCTTATTTTTACATTCGTCAGGTTTAAGTAAAACACTGCATTACCAGTACAACTGGTTTAATATTTGCAAAACATACAAAATTACAAAATACAGGTGCACACAAAAATACAAAATACAGGTGTAAAAAATACCATAGGAAACATTTTCCCAATTGCAAAACATATCAAAATATATAAACATGTACGAAACATTTTATTGGCCGCTGGTGCTTGGCTGCGGATCGTTGATGTCGTCATCTGAGGCAGCAGTTGGGGTTACCGGAGATGGTTTTTTCACAAACATGGTGAGCTTTGTCTGAATTGTATGTTTCTTTTTTTCTTCATAAATTTCACGATATGGATGAAACACATCGTGCGCCATCCGTTCAATCCTTGCAAATCGTTCGATGTTTGGGTCCATTGCTTCTAAATGTATAAGAAGTTTATTAGGAGGGGTTTGATGAAAAATATGCAAGACACAAAACACAAATTGCTGTACCGAGTCTGGGATAACAGTTGAAATGGTGCACGCGGAGATGGTAGTGCTGCCGGAAGCTGGTCTGCACTGTCGTACGCCCAGCTGAGCAACGTTTGCGCTGCCAGATGTGGAGCAGTCGTGGCTAGCTATTGTGGTCATAAAGTCGAATGGTCGTAAGTTGCATAGGTCGTAAGTCAATCAATACCTGTACTCAGTCTCAGGTGTTTCTTTAGAGCAATGTGAGAGCAGACTAATACAAAGAGCTTCCCTTTCATAGTGCGTTCTAGACTTTATGATGGATGATGATCCTGAGCATGCTTCATTCATGTGTGCCCAAAACCATTTTTAAGTCCACTTATATTTTTGATGTAGCAATAGAGTAAATTGTTTGAGAATGAAAATCGATTTTAGGGTCTGACCCCTATGGGTTCACGCCTCAGCTGTATACCTACCATTGATTGTGTGGCCACTGGAAATAGCAACGATCTCATGAGGTAGATGTGAGGGGGAAAAAAAGCAAATCCCTACAAAGTAGTTAGCGCTGTCCCAGGATGCCGCAAACGCTGGCTGCTCTTATTATGACATCGGCCGGCCCTGCATGAGCTAGACCCTGACTACTTCTTCAGCCTTATCTTCTACCACCCTCTTTCCTTATCCACTGCGATCCAGTCATACTGGCTTTCCTTTTGACCCTTAAGCAGGCCATTGAGGCCTTTGCATTTGCTGTTCTTTCAACTCAGAACTCTTTCCTCCAAAATCTACAAGGCTAACCTGTATGTCATTATTCAGGGCCTAGCTCCTACAAAATTTTCCTGTGACCACACCGACTAGAGTACCTCCTTCCATACACCCCACTCACAAACTGTACTTTCTCTTTTATTTCCTTAGTGATTGGTCATTATTATGCTCTGGAAATTACCTCTCTCCTTCTTTCCTCCCTTCCCCTCTTTCTCCCTTTATACTTTAAGCTCCTTTAGTCCAAGAGAGTTATCATGTTCATTGCTGTATCTCCAGCATATGGAAGAGTGCCTGAAAAATAATAAGAGCTCCATGTCTGCTGGCCAGTTGAGCGACTGATATAGACTACCATCAGAATACAGATCTTAGTTTAATGTATCCTTTGAAACTTTTGTTTTCTATAAGCATTGGCCTCTTGGGCCCTATTTATTATCCACACCCCTCATTATACCACCCATTCTCCAGTGTCTCTTGACCCCTCCCCAGCTCTTCCTCCTCTTCATCCCATTCCTTCAGAGCTATTGAGTGGGTTTCTCCTTCCTTCTGAGTACTTAAAACAAATTTTTAATAGAGTGCTCTGAACGTCCAAAAAGCCCAGAAGATTCAAACAATGAATAACTACTGGTGAAACTTCAAAGGCTATTGTGGGTCTCTAATATGAGTCTCTTTGCCTCCCTAATCAAAACTACAGTTGCACAATTGCTAGTGGGCTTGGGAAAACCCAACTCTGTTCCATCCCCAGTGTTCGGTACAGTGGTTTAAGCATACATACACCACACACACATAAATGCATGTGGAATGAATGGGACTTCTCTTACCTACTCATAATGTCATAGGAAAGAAACACAAATTAATAGGGATTAAGGATGAGCATGAGAATTCTACTATTAGGTCCTAGGAGACCTCCACACCTCTCATAGGTTCAAGCCAGGGGCCATCTGATCTGCCAGTGGAGAGGGGTCCAGATGTGGTACGGAAGGTGAATACCCTGTTCCTTGGCCCTATTTCCGAGCACTTGGGCTTGGCAGAGCCATTGGGGTTCCAAGTTCACAGTCAAGAGCTGTTAACAGGAATAGGAAAGAGAGCTTGGTGTCTCCTTTGGAAAGAGAAAATATTCCATGGAGGTAAACAAAATATTGGGTCATAGAATTTCAAATTGGAAGGGTCTTTGGGAACCATCTGATCCACTCTTCCATTTTCAATTAAATTACTAGCCCAGCCCCCATGGCACTGTGTCACTCCCGGGTGGGCTGTTGCCCCATGCTGCTTTTCCTGCTCTCCATGGGTCGTGCTGATTGCCTAGTCAGTCCCAGTGCTGGATACCTCAGTTGAAGGTGTAGAATTTACTCCATGACAGCCACACACTGCAGCTGCTTCTAATTGACCATCTTGGCCCATCCCCACAAAACCATTTTCAACTTGACATTTACCATTTGTTTTCATGTATCTTTCCTCTTTCGTTTTATAGAAGATAATCAATTGAAACCAAATTTGGTTATGTATTTAGATTGTGATTCTTCTGCCTACTTGAAAATTACATAAGTCTTTAAATGATATCACTTCTGTCACTTTATTGAACACTTTCTCCTCTCCTCTGTTCCCCAACATGGCTTTTCCCCCAAGCATCTCTTCAGAGACACAGGGAATGCAATCTCCCTGGGAAATGGATCAGTGATGCTCAACACTGATTATTAGTTACTCACAAAATCCAAGCTTTTTCAGATCACCTTAATAAAACACGTTAGCTTTGTAAAGTTATGAAGTATTTCTTTATTTAGAAAATTGAACATTTAAGAAAATCTTTGGGGTATAAATGGTTAAAAAAAATCAGCTCCCTCTTGTTTCTACAATTCTTAAACAGTGTTTATTTATTTTCCAGGGGTGTGGAGGGAGGGAGTGTTCTGCCCGGTGTTAATTTTCAGAATTTTCAGTGTGTCATTCTTTGACTTGTGTGTGTGTGTGTGTGCGTGTGTGTGTGCATGCACACACACGCGCGTATGTTTCTCCCTTTGAAAAAACAAAAGATGGATTTCCTTGCTCACCATGGAAAAAACGTAACATACGACCCAATCCCTTCCTGAGAGCATGGAGGACCAAGTGCAGACGGCTTAGATCAGGGTGGTGAGGAAGTTTTGTCATTTCCAGAAGGAAGCATGAGTCAGTGTGCAACATTTTGGGAGGCCTGAATCAGAGCTGTCGAGGAAGTCAACTCTTGGACAATTTAACTTAAAATCAGAATGTTATTTAATTGAATGCCTTCCTTCAAAATCATACCTTTCTCCAAGATGGCTGCAGATGGTGATATTCCAATTATTTCCCTTCAGGAACAAGGAGTAATTTAACAGTTGAAGAAGTTCCTGAATCCACTTTTGAGGCAACGAAGCCTGGAGATTAATATATATCTTTTAGAAAGGAGAAAAGAGAGTGGGTAAGAGAAAGAGGGAGAACACTGCTCTAAAAATCTATACATAAATGAAGAATGATCAAGTTAAATAATATTGTTACAAAAATTAAATTATTATGACCAACTAAGCATTTTAATAAGCATGGATTTTCCTCTTTGAGGTCAATATGTACTTGAGAAAAAAAATCTTTCCACCCACTCAGATTTCTCATTGCTTCAAGATTTGTTTCTCTTTTGCAAAACTCAATACTCAGAAAGGCTCCGGAATGCTAAAGGGCACTCCATATAATCTTTCAGGAGGATATGGTCAAGGGTGGGGTTCAGGGGATGAGAAGAAATCCTGGTTTGGAGGACTGAGGGGAGGGGTGACACTGGGTTTGGGACATGGCCAACAGCTTCAGAGGCCTAAGGATTCTGAAGCCTGATAATATTTAATTATAACATGATCTAGGCCGGGCAGGCCGGCACTTTGGGAGGCTGAGGTGGGCGGATCACAAGGTCAAGAGATCGAGACCATCCTGGCCAACATGGTGAAACCCCGTCTCTACTAAAAAATACAAAAATTAACCGGGCATGGTGGCACACACCTGTAATCTCAGCTACTCAGGAGGCTGAGGTGGGAGAATTGCTTGAACCCGGGAGGCAGAGGTTACAGTGAGCCGAGATCGCGCCATTGCACTCAAACCTGGTGACAAAGTGAGACTCCGTCTCAAAAGAAAACAACAACAACAACAAAAACCACATGATCTTATAATCAAGTAGATTTAGAGTGACTTCTGAGAGAGAACTTGGGGTTCTGCTCTGTTCCCAGTCTCCACCATTATCTCCTCAAGGTCTGAGGACTGTGAACAGCTTGCTTTATCATGACAGTTTCCTGCAATTGGTTTCACTTTCAGCTAATCACTTAGAGAGAGCCAGCTGCTATTGGCTTGGAAAAATTTGCCTGGGGTAGTTACAGCCCTTGGGAACTCTAGGAACATGTGTATATATGGGGAAAGGAGAAAGAGGAATGTATGTTTCACAATGGAGAAATTTAGGAGATACACCCTCAAGATCACGTGTGCGCGCACACACACGTGTGCTACACACACACACACACACACACACACACAATGTGTGGCATGAGGCCCTGAGGTCCATTTGGGATAGCAAAGGATGGCCAGAAGTCTAGGCTTGATAGTAGCAGTAATCTGTCCCTCTGACCTTTTATATGTATGTTATGAAGAAACATTATTAATATCAGGACTTACACAACTTTTTAAAAAGTCTCTCTCTGAGTCAGGCTTAAACTGGGCCAGGACCTGCCCCCAGGGTTTTAGGGGTGGACTTTGTTCCATCAAACTTCCTAGACTCTGCAGTTCACACATTCTTAGCTTCCTCCATGATATCCTGGTAATGTCATAGAAGGTATGGAGGACAGATGGAAGATCACAAGATATATAATCAGAAAGCCCAGTTTCAAGTCTCTAGTTTGTTTTTGCAAGATGTGAGTTCGACAAATCTGAACCTGAGGTGCAATGCCCTGATTCTTTTTTTCCTTTTTTTTTTTGAGGTGGGAGTCTCGCTCTGTAGCCCAGGCTGGAGTGCAGTGGCTCGATCTTGGCTCACTGCACCCTCCACCTCTTGGGTCCTGGTTCAAGCAGTTCTCCTGCCTCAGCCTCCCGAGTAGCTGGGATTACAGGCACGTACCACCACGCCCAGCTAATTTTTGTATTTTCAGTAGAGATGGGGCTTCACCATGTTGGCCAGGCTGGTCTTGAACTCCTGAGCTCATGATCCACCTGCCTCGGCCTCCCAAAGTGCTAGGATTACAGGCATGAGCCACCATGCCCGGCCTGTCCTGATTCTTAGAAGTGTGGACCAGGAGGCCAGGGTTGCAGTGAAGACTTGATTCAGTAAGTACCATGCGAAGCCATGTGGTACTGTGCAAAGCCATAGGACTCTGAGCATTGCCACGCAATGGCATGGTAACTGTACAAGGTGCTGGAGGCCATTCTCTTTCCAGACTATTGCTCTTCTTTTCTTCCTGGTCCATGAAATAAGGACTTCTCAAGTCTGTCCCCTGTCTTTCTTGCTTCCCACCATTGCCGTGGTTCAGATCTTCCTTCTGTTGCACCTGAGCTATTTTCAGTAGGCTCCTTCGTGAACTCTCACCTCCATCTTTTGCTTTTCCTGCTTTCACTTCCTGGTATGCTCTTCCACCTGGTGTCCACGTGACTTGCTATTCTATTCCCTCATGCCTAGTCAAATGTCTCCTTAGGGAGCTCTTCCCTGACCACTATCTATAAAACAAAACCCAGCCCCTCCCTCCACGTCCAAGCTTGCTCGCCCAGTTTTGTTTTTTTCCACAGTTTACAATAAATCTCTGTAATTATTTGGTTATTTTAATGTAAATAATACCGTTTATTTTAGAATACTTTTAACTTTACAGAAAAGTTGTAAAAATAATAGTTTCTGTATGACCCTAACCCAATTTTCCCAATTGTTAGCAACTTACATTGCTATATTACATTCGTCGCAACTAAGGAACCAATATTGATACACTATTATTAACTCCGTACTTGATACAGGTTTCATTAGTTTTCCTGTCGAGTCCAGGATTCTATCCAGGACTGCATATGGCATTCAGTCATGTCTCCTTAGCCTCTTCTAATCTGTGGCAGTTTCTCAGACTTTCCTTGTTTTTGATTAACTTGACAGTTTTGAGAAAAGTTCTGCTCAGGTGTTTTGTGGAATGTTCCTCAACTGAGGTTTTCCTGCAGTTTTTCTCATGTTTAGACTGCGGGTTTTGGGGAGTAAGGACATAGAGGTAAAAAGCTCTTCTCATCATATTACAATGTATCAAGGGTGCATACCGTCAATCAACATGATTTATCATTGTTGATGTTGACTTTGATCTACTAGGGTAGCGTTTGTCAGGTTTCACCATTATAAAATTATTTTACCCTTCCTTTTCATACTCTGGCACAGCCCACGCTCAAAGTTGGGGGCTTAGACTATATCTCCTTGAGGAGGGAGTCTCCACCTTACTTGGACTTCTGTATAAGAGATATATGTCTTCTCCATTTATTTATTTATTCAATCATCTACTTATATCAGTATGGACTCACAGATACTTGTTTTATACTCTGGGTTATACTCCAATACTATGTTATATATTTTGTTGCTCAAATTGTTCCAGCCTTGGCCACTGGGGAGTCTTTCAGTTGGCTCCTGGGTCCCTCTGACATGCCATTGTTTTATTTACGCACTTTCTTACTTTTTAGCACTACAAGACACTCCAGGCTCATTGTGCATGTTTCCTGCCCTAGCCTTCGAATAAGACATGTCTCTAAAGAATTCCCAGTTTCTTTCATTAGAAAATATTGTTAGAAACCAAGATCTGGAGCTGGGCGTGGTGGCTCACGCCTGTAATCCCAGCACTTTGGGAGGCCGAGGCAGGAGGATCACGAGGTCAAGAGATCGAGACCATCCTGACCAACAAGGTGAAACCCTGTCTCTACTAAAAATACAAAAATTGGCGTGCTCCTGTAGTCCCAGCTACTCGGGAGGCTGAGACAGGAGAATTACTTGAACCTGGGAGGCGGAGGTTGCACTGAGCCGAGATCGTGCCACTGCACTCCAGCCTGGCACCTGGTGACAGAGCGAGACTCTGTCTCAAAAAAAAAAAAAAAAAAAAAAAAAAAAGGAACCAAGATCTGAGAGCTAGGCATACCTGTTGCTACAAGGGTGTCTTTGCTTTTAGGACCTCTCAGAGGACAGAGCCAGGAGATACATGTGTATATACAAGCTCATGTGTGTACTCATCTTTACAATTACTTCTGTATCTATCCATCTGTATCTATATCAGGCTAAATATGAGTTTACTTTGATGTCTCTGACTCTAATCCAGTACCACATGCGTCAGTCCGTTCTAATCTCCCCTTGCTTATCTGGAGCCTTCCTCACCAACAGTGAGAAAACTGGCTCCTACCACTCATTTACATATTTGCTCATCCCAGTATACAGGTACAGCCATGTCAGAATTATTAGCTTGTACCCCATGACAGGCGACCTTATCAACTAGACTGGAGTGTTCACATATCATCCCTTTTGTTTTCAGTCTTGCAGTGTATAGTGAAACACCATTTTCCAAAGTGACTTAGGTCAGGACATTTTGTCTTCATTCTCTTTCATGAAATTATGGCTTACATTTGTAACACCATTAGATTCTTCTGTCATAGTCTACATCTCATCCTGGGATCCCCTGATCTCCTGGTTGATTTTTAAAAATTTGCACACATTAAGTTTCACTTTTTATTATACTTTAAGTTCTGGGGTACATTTGCAGAATGTGCAGGTTTGTTACATAGGTATATACATGCCATGGTGGTGGTTTACTGCATCCATCACCCCGTCATCTACATTAGGTATTTCTCCTAATGCTATCCTTCCCTTAAGGCCCCACCCACCTTCTATACCTCCTCTAGCCCCCCACCCCTTGACAGGCCCCGGTGTGTGATGTTCCCCTCCCTGTGTCCATGTGTTCTCATTGTTCAACTCCCACTTATGAGTGAGAACACGTGGTGTTTGGTTTTCTGTTCTTGTGTCAGTTTGCTGAGAATGATGGTTTCCAGCTTCATCCATGTCCCTGCAAAGGACATGGACCCATCCTTTTTTATGGCTGCATAGTATTCCATGGTGTAAATGTGCCACATTTTCTTTATCCGGTCTATCCTTGATGGGCATTTGGGTTGGTTCCAAGTCTTTGCTATTGTGAACAGTGCAGCAATAAACATATGTGTGCATGTGTCTTTATAATAGAGTGGTTTATAATGCTTCGGGCATATACCCAGTAATGGGATGGCTGGGTCAAATGGTATTTCTAGATCCAAAGTTCTGTAGGTTTTGATAAATGTATAACAACATACATATACCACTCAGTACAGATGAGCTCCACAAACTAAAAACTGTGCTCCCCCTAGTGAAACACTGTATCCTATTTTTCTTCTATTTGACTTCACAAGGACAGGGATTTTTGTATGTTTGGGTTAATGTTGTATTCCAAGTCCCCAGAAAAGTGCCTGGCACAGAGTAGGTGCTCACTGATTTTTTTTTTCTTGAATGAGTGAAGGTTTTACTCTTGCCTTCTGAAATCCGACTCCCTCCTTTCCCATAGTAAAGCTTTGATGAGCCCACATAAGGTGCATATCAGTCCTTGGTCTGAAAATTTATTTTGGCATAGAGAGACTTTTTTGTTTAAATTTAAGGAGTACAAATGTAGTTTGGTTACATAGATATATTACATGGTGGTAAATCTGGGCTTTTAGTGTATCAATCACCTGAATGAAGTACATTGTACCCATTAATAATTACCCATTAAGTAATTTTGCATCCCTCATTTTCCTTCTACCCTGCCGGGTCTCCAGCATCTATCATTCCACATTTTCACAGAGACACCTTTATGCATACAGGTCCTGACCACCTTTTCTTTCCCAAGATGGGTTACATGTCCCACACCTGTAGAGTAAGCATACCATATATACATAACTCTATTGTAATATGTTCTACAGTATCATTATTCTGTTCACGCGTTTGTTTCCTTGTCCTACAGAACCAGGCTAGTCTGGCGCCATGTTTCTCTCTAATTGGTCTTTATCTCTGTAGAGATCTTCTCCATTCCACCTCAGGGGAGTCAGGAAACACACTGGGTATTTAGAGTTTCCTTAGGCACATTCTTCTTATGTTGTTAATTAGAAGGTAGGATTTTAATTTTGTTAGTTCTTTTTCCATTTTGTTTGCTTTTATTTTATGTTCCTCGTCATAAAATGAGAACAACTACAGCATAATGGATATCCAGGGATGGATATGTGAGGGTGTGTACCTGTTTGGGGTTCTGTGTTTTCCTTTCTTCTTTGTGACTCTTGAGGACAGAAGCTGAGGCTCCAAAAAATGACTCTCGCAGAAACTCTATGTATATATGGGAATAGGGAGAGCGAAAGAAGGTTAGGACAAGCTTTATTCCTCACTGTTGAAGCCCATCTGTTAAGCCAGAGCTGGTGCCTTTGCTGATGTCTTTGATAATAATCTTTATCTGGCAAAATGGCCAGGGTCAGGACTGGCAGCTGATTCAAAAGATTCTGAGACTGCCTGCTTGCTCAGTAAGCCAAGAACTTACGAACACTTTGTTTTCACGGCCTTCCTTTGGCACACCCTTTGACATGGGTAACCTGGCCCTGCTTCTTAGAAGACCCTGATTTGTTCTTGCAAAGACTCTGCTTTGTTCCTGCAAAGAACATGATCTCGTTATCTTTAATGGTTGCGTAGTATTCCATGGTGTGCATGTACCATATTTTCTTTATCCAGTCTATCATTGATGGGTGTTAGGTTGATTCCATGTGTTTGCTGTTCTGAATAGTACCACAATGAACATAATATGTGTGCATGTGTCTTTATAATAGAATGATTTATATTTCTTTGGGTACATACTCAGTAATAGGATTGCTGCGTCAAATGGTATTTCTGTTTTTAGGTCTTTGCAGAATTGACACACTGTCTTCCACAATGGTTGAGCTAATTTATGCTCCCACCAACAGTGTATAAGCATTCCTCAGAGTCTGTCAGTCTGTCTGAAATGATTGCCCTACATACTGGCCTCATTTCCACTTTCCAAAGAAGTGGACTCTTCTGGAAATGTTGTCTAAATTTTGCTTACAGAATCGTGACATATAATTCATGCCCTGAAATCAACTTGGTTTGTGGCAAAAGGATAATAACTAAGTATTTAATAATACAAATGAAAGAAAAATGGAAATCACCAATTCAAAATATGATGCACACTTACATGTGTGTATATCAGTTTTTTTTTTTTCTGAAAGTACAAGAATAAATGCTTTAATCATTATAGCTGATGTTTAACGAAAGGCCAATATTTGGCCAGGCAATGTGTAGAATGTTTTATGTATACTATATGTAGAACATTTATGTATAAATCGATGAGGAATCCATTTATTCCTCATCACAGCTTTATGAGAAAGGGACGATTATTTTTCATACTTCACAGGTGAAGAACTGAGACACAGAGAGGATACATCAGTCCAAGCGCACACTCCTTTCTTACTCCTTGTTCTTTAGAATCTTCTCTGTGTGGCAGCCGGAACGGCTTTTCTAAACACAGAACAAAATAATCAGTGTCTTCCCACTGGTTTTAGGGTAATGTGCAAATGCCATACAGTGGCTGAAGACCCTTAAATCATCTGAAGTAGTTCACCCATCCCTGCTTCCTCGCTCTCTCTCTCCTCAAGCCAACCCATTCACTTCCTTCAACATGTTATCTCCTCCCACACCTCCATGCCTTCTCAAGCGCTGATCTCTCTTTTTGGAACACTTTTTCTGCACCTCTGCCTATCTGACACACACTTTTTAAAAAACCCTCTTTATTATCTGCCTACAAACACGTGCTCAGTTAGAACTCTGTGGTGTGAGCTCCCCTCACACCCTGTCCTCCCTTATCACAGCACACCTACTGCCCTTCAGTTGGTGAGAGTGCTTCCTTCATTATGTGTTTCCTGCTAGGCTGTAAGCTCCACAAAGTCAAAGACCATGACTATCTTAGATCACTGTCCCTCCAACACAGAGCCCCGTGATTAGCGAGTAGTAGACACTAAATAAATATGTGTTGTATCAATATTATGCATGCCTAGGATTCAGCTTATTGTTATCGGTCAGTTTTTGAAGCTGAATCCAGAGATGTAAGTTTGTGATACAATCATATAACAAGAGTTTCATTATTTCAAACCTACAGCACAAATTCTACACATGCAAGGCTAAGATAGACCACCTTGGGAATCGTGGGCTAGGGTGGTAAGAGTTGGGATAGAGATATAAATAAGAAAATATAATATGAAGTAAAATAAAATAATCACTATAATTTTCTTCTGCACATGGGTGAGGGCAGGCGGGAGTGGGAAATCATGTACATCAGAATAGTGACATAAGAATTAAGGAGTTAAAGAGAGGATTTGAGTAGTAACAAGATGGTGAGAATAGCAATGTGGAGAGCAGGAATAGCATAAGCTAAGGCTTGGAATCACGAAAAGGCATGAGTTGTGCTCAGGTACAAGTGGAAGTCTGCATAAACTGAAATGCACCCATATTTTGACTTTGGTTTTTTTTTGAGACAGAGTCTTGCTCAGCCACCGAGGCTGGAGTGCAGTGGTGGAATCTCGGCTCACCGGAGTGCAGTGGTGCGATCTCACCCTCTCCCGGGTTCAAGCCATTCTCCCACCTCAGCCTCCCAAGTAGCTGGGATTACAGGCGCCCACCACCACGCCTGGCTAATTTTTTTTGTATTTTTAGTAGAGATGGGTTTCATCATGTTGGCCAGGCTGGTCTCAAACTCCTGACCTTGTGATCCGCTTGCCTCGGCCTCCGAAAGTGCTGAGATTACAGGTGTGAGCCACCGTGCCCAGCCTCATATTTTGACTTTTTACTTAACGCAATGCAAAACAAGAATCAAAGATGTGGATTAAGTGTCGTTAAATGTGCACAGGTACTCATTGTAGGTGCCAATTCTGGGTGAACTGCAACAAGTGGGTTCTGGTATTCTCAAAATCAGTTCTGGTTTCAGCAGGAAAACACCTGTGGTATTATTTCTAGCATCCTTCTCCATAAAAGGGATAACCAGAAAAGGGCATTGAGCAATTCCTTTGGTGTAATGGATTTCTTTACTCCAAAAGACGTGTGACTATCGGACAATCCTGGACTTGTCAACCTCCTTTGTTTGGAGTCCATATTTTCCTTTGGCTGTGGTTTGGCTCCCTGCAAAAGGCTCCCTACAGGAATAGAATATGCTGTTCAGTGATATTCAAGAATTTCCATCCCTGTGATTCTGATTTTCAAAAGCACATTAATAAATCTTATCTTTGGGCACACTGGGTTGACGAGAGCCTGCTCTGGAGAGACAGGTCCATGCTTGATGGACTGCTGAGTCACGTTTGTGAGCTGCAAGGGTGAGATTCAGTCCTTGGGCAGTGCCTGTGATCTAAAGCATTAAATGGAGGCTCACTGGTATCATGGCTACGAGTGCAGGCTCTAGAGCTAGTAGCGCAGCTCTGCTACTTCTCCGTGGCTCAGTTTCCTCATTTATAAAATGGAGATAATAATAGAATCTACCACACAAGGTTGCTGTGATAATTAAATGAGTTAATAAAACTAAAATCCTTAAAAGAGTGCCTGGCACACAGAGAGTACTCATTGAGTATAAACTATTTGTTTTGTTCAGTTAATAGAGACGATCTGGTTAATAACAACTTTTGTAATTCTCAGAGCCATTCTTTTTTCTTTTCTTTTCTTTTCTTTTTTTTTGAGATGGAGTCTCACTCTGTTGCCCAGGCTAGAGTGCAGTGGTGCGATCTCGGCTCACTGCAACTTCTGCCTCCCGGGCTCAGCGATTCTCTTGACTCAGCCTCCCAAGTAGCTGGGATTACAGGCACACACCACCGCACCCAGCTAATTTTTGTATTTTTAGTAGAGATGGGGTTTCACCATGTTGCCCAGGCTGATCTTTAATGCCTGACCTCACGTGATCCACCTGTGTCAGCCTCCCAAAGTGTTGGGATTACAGGCGTGAGCCACTGTGCCTGGCCATTCTTTAAAGTGATTATGAAAAATCTCTGCTACTTAAGAATTTTTCTCCACCCGTGATGTGGAAAAACCAAGGTTCATAGCAAGAAAAGAACAATTATGATCCATTTTTCTGGAGGGCAATTTCACCTGAAGTTTTAAGGCAATAATAAACATTTGTTTAGACTGAAACCCAAATTTTGCACAAATGTTTACTAAAAGCATAACATTTTGAAGAAATTTCTTGCTTAAAGCATACCACTCCAGGACTCATCTGCCATTACAGAGGAAAAAAGGCAAAGTCAAGTCTGATCCAGTTGGCTGAATATCTGAGGGATTTGAAGGTTTGGTCCACTCGACAATAGGGAGCCTTCTACATGGGAGACTCCTGCTGTCAAGTCTCATGTGGCTGATTAAAAGTGGACACACACATATACACCATGGAATACTATGCAGCCATAAAAAAGGATGAGTTCATGTCCTTTGCAGGGACATGGGTGAAGCTGGGAACTATCATTCTCAGCAAACTAACACAAGAAAAGAAAACCAAACACCGCATGTTCTCATTCATAAATGCAAGTTGAACAATGAGAACACATGGACACAGGGAGGGCAACATCACACACCGGGGCCTGTCGGGGGTTAGGGGACTAAGCATTAAGAGAAATACCTAATGTAGATGACAGGGTGATGGATGCAGTAAATCACTGTGGCACATGGATAACTATGTAACAAACCTGCACGCTCTGCTTATGTACCCCAGAGCTTAAAGTATATATAAAAAAAAGTGGCAACAAAATTCTGACCGTTATGTTATTGAGAAGTGAGTCTATGTCTCATTTGCTGAATTTGGGATGGATTGTGATTGCTTTGATCAATAGAATACAGGAGAAGTGCTGCCCTGCCACTACAGACCCAGCCTTTATGAGGGTTGGCAGGTCTTGCTTCTTTCCTCTTGAATCACTGAGCTATCATTTAAAAAGTCTGGCTACCCTGAGGTTGCCATGCTGTGAGGGAGCCCAGGCTAGCCACATGGAGAGTTCATGTGACAGAAAACAGAGAGGAATGAGAGAAGCAGACAGACACTGAGACAGAGACACAGCCAGCCTCTGGCTGTTCTGTCCCCCAGCATTACAAGTCATACTGGGGGCCCACATTATGTGAAGCAGAGATGAGCTTCCGTTCTTTGCCTTGTCTGGATTTCTGATCCAGCATGAGAAATAATAATAGTAATAATAAATTGTTATTTTAAGACTAAGTTTGGGGCAGTTTGTTAAGCAGTAGTATGTAACTGGAACAATTAGTGATGATATCTAAGAAGTGGAGGGATCCAGTGGAAGTGAAGGTGGGGACAGAAGGACCGGATGTTGTTCTTAAGGGGAAGGGGCCCTAGCAGTGTGAGCAAGCGGGTGGGGTTTAGAGTTGGTGCCAGAGACTCAAAAACACACCAGCAGAAGCCAGATCACAAAGATCAGGAAACCACATTGTGGGGTCAAGGGGCTGACTCTGAGGATAGAGGTGGGGGATGGAGTTGGAGGTGACATGGGCCCCCATAAGTTCCCCTTGGACTTGCTGGAAAGCTGACTGGCAGCAGAAACAGATTCCAGCTGTCAATGCCAACGCTGGTTCTCATCAGCCCAAGGACTAAAAGGCGAGTCTCCACTGCCCAAAGTTGGAACGGTGTGAGTGGATGGACAGATGGATGTCTATTAGAGTGGGAAATGGAAGAGGGGTTTCTTGGGACAAAAGAGGGCTACAGACTGCTCTACAGGGAGAAAAGGAAGGAGACCCTTAGTATCACATCTAATGGTTCCAAGAGCAGGCATGAAGAGGGGTGGTTCTCCAGCCTGTCATTCAGGCTGTCTGCAATCTGGCACCCACCTGCCTTTCCCACATTGTTACCTAGGGCTTGTCTTCATGCTTGCTGTGTTCTCTGTATATGACGCCCACTTCTTTCCTTCAATGTCTTCACTCAAAATGGAATGTTTTTCCCTGGCATCACATGTCTGGACCTTGGAGTCCTACAAGATGTCCTTGAAATACCATGCAAAGATTGTCTCCTCAGTGTGGAGGTAACCAGAGCACTCTGAATACTAGGCGTGTTGTCTGCACACTGCACAGCAATGAAAGTCTTGCTTCATCCTCCCTCATAGCTCAGGAACTTATAAGAAGACCTCCATCTTACTTCTGAGACTGCCCAATGCTATGACCCTCACAGCAACCCAACATTGAATGTACCCTTAATATATTTCATTGCCTTCAATATGTTTTGCTGCATCAGTAATTAAAAGTAAATCTGAATAGTTATAAAGACTCTGATATTACTTAAAATAGAAATATTTTAGAGCTCAAGTAGCTTTTCCATGTCCGTAGATCTAGTAAGGACAGTTCCAGGTCCATACTCAGGGGATGGGGTCCCAGGGCCTGTTGTCTGGAACTCTACCCTGTTCTGCATAGTAAGAGCGTATTGTCTATCCAGAAAATATTAAGTTAGTTAAAGCGATTAAAATCAGCCATGTCAATTGTAAGCTATATCCAATTAAAATAAACTTTTGTTTTTCGGGCTGGGCGTGGTGGTTCACGACTGTAATCCCAGCACTTTAGGAGGCCAAGGTGGAGGACTGCTTGAGCTCAAGAGCTCAAGACCAGCCTGGGCAACAGAGCTGGACCTGATTTCTATTAAAACATTTAACAGTTAGCCAAGTGAGGTGGCATGTGCCTGTGGTCACTGCTACTCAGAAGACTGAAGTGGGAGCATCACCTGATCCCAGGAGTTTGAGGCTGCAGTGAGCCATGATTGTGCCACTGTCGTCCAGCCTGGGAAACACAGCAAGACTGTCTCTAAAAATAAAAATTTTAAAAATAATTTGTTTGTCAACTATATGCAAGGTTAGTAAGTTGCCTCTAATCTCAATGATAGTATACTTTAATGTGCTTGTAGAATCTCACACCGGATTGCAGTTGTAATGTCATATGAAAAAATTTATCTGATTCAACCTGTTTTACCCCAGCCATTAACAGCTTGTTAGTCACTGAAAGTAGGCTATATCAGTTTTTCTCTTTGGCGGCCCTCTGTGCTATAAGGTTTGAGATGCCTGGGCTATCCTGAGTCCCTCTGCACCATTGTTATTACTGAGAAATAGGGCTGAAAGCAAAAGGACAGATAGAGGCTTTGATCTTTCTACAAAACCCATGGGGTAGAACTCCAAGTCTAGGGGAAAAAGAGGGAGGGGAAGACTGAGGTAGACAGGAGCAAGTGCAGGTGAGAAGGCCAAAGAAATAGCAGCAAAAGATGTAAGATGAGTAAAGAAGAGAATTAAAAGATGGAGAAAAATTAGAGTGGAGAAAAATGGAAACAGAAGAAAGTCAGGAGAGAAAGGTGGAAACTAAATGAGAAGACTAAAAATAAACCTCCCAGCACTTTGGGAGGCAGAGGCAGGCGGATCACAAGGTCAATAGATCGAGACCATCCTGGCCAACATGGTGAAACCCTGTCTCTACTAAAAATACAAAAATTAGCTGGGCGTGGTGGTGCGCGCCTGTAGTCCCAGCTACTCGGGAGGCTGAGGCAGGAGAATTGCTTGACCCCGGGAGGCAGATCCTGCAGTGAGCTGAGATCGCGCCACTGTACTCCAGCCTGGCGACAGAGCGAGACTCCATCTCAAAAAAATAAATAAACCAACAGGCAACAACAACAAAAATTAGATTCAGTTGTGGTCTTATTTGTAGTTGTGTTACCCAAATTGAACTGTCAACTTATTCAATATCTTGACTTCATTACATAATGTGTTTTCATCTTCCCAAAATGTTTGTGTCTGAATGAAAGGATCTTCTCTACAAAATATTTCCGTGTCTGAATTTGCCTACTCTAGCTACCTCATGTAAATGGAATCATGTATTTGTCCTTTTGTGTCTGGCTGATTCACTTAGCATAATGTCCTCAAGGTTTATCCATATTGTAGAATTCGTAGAATCTTATTTATTTTTAAGGCTGCATGATATTATATACACACGCCACATTCTGTTTATCCATTCATCTGCTGGTGGACATTTGGATTATTTCCATTTTTAGCTATTGTGAATAATGCTGCTATGAACAATGGTGAATTTTGTTCTAGTAAAGCGGTATCTTTTGAAGTTAGGAAAGAGAGGCAAAGTGGGCCTTTAGGATGCTTTGGTTTTAGGCCGTTGAAGCCAACTTTGCTTGGGTAAATGAGCCAGCCATGGGAGGCAGTCCAAGTTATTAGAGCTTCACACTTGGGATTAGAAGCAAAATTCCTGTTAGTAATCTCAAATTTTTACTTGGCCTCACTTGCAATTGTCTGTGTTTCTATCTTCTGAGCTCCTCAAAAGGAGAGACAGGTGAGTCGAGGCAATATTTAAGTTTGCTTGAATCTGTAACCTAACACTATCACAGTATCATTGCTTTGTTATAGTTCATTGCATCCCCAATTACAGAGTTTTACTAAAGCAAATAATTGCTGTTCCAAAGAGTAAGTATAAAGAATCCATCTTTCCCTCAAGAGAGAAAAGGATTTTGACTTTTCCTATAATATGTATACACATCCTATACATCTATCACACCTTTTAGAGCTTAAATCGATTTATTAGCTTATCTCTTAAATCCACAATGAAGGCCAGGTGCGGTGGCTCACACCTATAATCCCAGCACTTTGGGAGGCCGAGGGGGGTGGATCACGAGGTCAAGAGATCAAGACCGTCCTGGCCAACATGGTGAAACCCTGTCTCTACTAAAAATACAAAAATTAGCTGGGCGTGGTGGTGCACGCCTGTCATCCCAGCTATTCGGGAGGCTGAGGTAGGAGAATTGCCTGAACCCAGGAGGCGGAGGTTGCGGCGAGCTGAGATTGCGCCATTGCACTCCAGCCTGGGTAACATGAGCGAAACTCCGCCTCAAAAAAAAAAAATAAATTAACAATGAAATGCAATGAAAATTTTGTAGGAAACAGTGGATCAAACTTAGACCCACCATTTGTATTGTATATGTATTTATAAATATAAAAATACAAATAGTTCAAACGCAAAAGGTACAATGTGATGTGCAAAAAATTGTTTTAACTTTCACTTTAGGTTAAGGTGTATATGTGCATGTTTGTTACATAGGTAAGTTTAATTTCTCAGGTTTTGGTGTACAGATCATTTTGTCATCCAGGTAATAAGCATAGTATCTGATCGGTAGTTTTTAAATTCTCACCCTCCTCCCACAATGTACCCTCAAGTAACCTCAGTATCTATTGTTCTCTTCTTTGTGCTCATGTGTACTCAATACTTAGCTCCCCCTTATAGGTGAGAACATGAGGTATTTGGGTTTCTGTTCCTGTGTTAGTGGAGATAGGATAATGACCTCCAGCTTCATCCGTGTTGCTAAAAAGGACATGTTCTCATTCTTTTTTATGGCCATGTAGTATTCCACGGTGTATACTATGTATGTATACTATGTATGGCTATGTAGTATTCTATGCACATTTTATTTATGCAGTCTACCATTGATGGGCATTTAGATTGATTCCATGTCTTTGCTGTTGTGAATGGTGCTGTAATGAATGTACACATGCATGTGCCTTTATGCAAGAACAATTTATATTCCTTTGCGTATATACCCAATAATGGGATTACTGGGTTGAATGGTAGTTTTAAGTTCTTGAGAAATCACTAAAGTGCTTTCCATAATGGTTGAACTAACTTATATTCTCAACAGCAGTGTATAAGCGTTCCCTTTTCTCTGCAGCCTCATTTTTTGACTTTTTTGATTATAGCCATTCTGAACAGTGTGAAATGGTATCTCACAGTGGTTTTGATTTGCATTTCTCTAATGATTAGTGACGTTGAGCATTTTTTTATATGATTGTTGGCTGTATGTATGTCTTTTTTTGAGAAGTGTCTGTTCATCTGCTTTGCCCACCTTTTGCTTTGAGACAGAGTCTCGCTCTGTTGCCCAGGCTGGAGTGCATGGATTGCAGTGGCATGCTCTTGGTTCACTGCAACCTCTGCCTCCCAGGTTCAAGTGATTCTCATGCCTCAGACTCCCAAAGTGCTAGGATTATAGTCATGAGCCACTGTGCCGGTCTTTTATTGTTTTCTTTTTGAGACAGAACCTCACTCTGTCACCCAAGCTGGAGTACAGTGGCATGATCTTGGCTCACTGCAACTTCTGCCTCCTGGGTTCAGGTGATTTTCCGGCTTCAGGCTCCTGAGTAGCTGGACTACAGGCACGCGCCACTACACCTGGCTTTTTTCTATTTTGAGTAGAGATGGAGTTTCAGTATATTGGCCAGGCTGGTCTCCAACTCCTGACCTCAAGAAATCTGCCCGCCTTGGCCTCCCAAAATACTGGAGTTACAGGCATGAGCCACTGTGCCAGGCCTTTTGCCCACTTTTTAATGGAGTTGTTTTTTGCTTGTTAGTATGTTTAAGTTCCTTATAGATACTGGATATTAGACCTTGGTCAGATGCATAGTTTGCAAATGTCTTCTCTCATTCTGTAGGTTGTCTGTTTATTCTGTTGATAGTTTATTTTGGTGTGCAGAAGCTCTTTAATTAAATTAGATCCCATTTGTCAATTTTCGTTATTGTTGCAATTGCTTTTGGCATCTTCTCAGGAAATCTTTGCCTAGACCTATGTCCAGAATGGTGTTTCCCAGATTTGCTTCCAGGGTTTTCATAATTTTAGGCTTTACACTGAAGTATTTAATCTATCCTGAGCTGATTTTTGAATACGGTGCAAGGAAAGTGTCCACTTTCATTCTTCTGCACATGGCTAGCCAGTTACCCCAGCACCATTTATGGAATATGAAGTCCATTCCCCATTCATTGTTTTTGTTGACGTTGTTGAAGATTGGATGGTTGAGGGTTTGTGGCTTTATGTCTGGGATCTCTGTTCTGTTCCATTGCTCTATGTGTCTGTTTTTGTATCAGCACCATGCTGTAATAGTTACTGTAGCCTTGTATTATATTTTGAGATTGAGTAGTGTGATGCCTTCAGCTTTGTTCTTTTTGCTTAAGATTGCCTTGGCTATTTGATCTCTTTTTTGGTTCCATATGAATTTTAAAATAGTTTTTTTTTTCAGTTTTCTGAAAAATATTATTGGTAGCTTAATAGGAATAGCATAGAATCTGTAAATTGCTTTCAGCAGTATGGCCATTTTTTACAATATTGATTCTTCCTATCCATGAGCATGGAATGTTTTTCCATTTGTTTGTGTCATCTTTGATCTCTTTCAGCAGTGTTTTGTAATTTTTGTTGTAGAGATATTTCACCTTTCTGGTTAGCTATATTCCTAAGTATTTTATTCTTTTTTTT
>NW_016107604.1:370016-376554 GCF_001604975.1 Cebus imitator
TGCAATTTTGGCTCATGGCAACCTCTGCCTCCCAGGTTCAAGTGATTTTCCTGCCTCAATCTCCCGAGTAGCTGAGGTTACGGGCATGTGCCACCACGCTTGGCCAATTTTTTGTATTTTTTAGTGGAGTTGGGGTTTCTCCATGTTGATCAGGTTGGTCTTGAACTCTGGACCTCAGGTGATCTGCCTGCCTCAGCCTCCCAAAGTGCTGGGATTACAGGTGTGAGCCACTGTGCCTGGCCAGTATTTTATTCTTTTTGTGGCTATTATGAATGGGATTGCATTCTTGATCTGGCTGTCAGCTTGGAGGTTGTTGGTGTATAGAAATGCTACTAGTTTTGTACATTATTTTTGTATGCTGAAACTTTGCCTAAGTTGTTTATTAGCTCTAGGAGCTTCTGGGCAGAGACTATCGGGTGTTCTAAGTATAGAATCATATTGTCTGCACACAGAGATAATTTCACATCCTCTCTTTCTATATGGATGCCTTTTATTTCTTCCTCTTACCTGATTGCTCTAGCTAGGAATTTCAGCACTATATTAAATAGCAGTGCTGAGAGTGAGCATTCTTGTCTTATTCTGGTCCTCAAGGGGAATGCTTCTAGCTTTTGCTCATTCAGTATGATATTGGCTGTGGGTTTGTCATAGACAGCTGTTACTGTCTTGTGATATGTTCCTTTGATGCCTAGTTTGTTGTGGGTTTTTAACATGAATGGATGTTGAATTTTATCAAAGGCCTTTTCTGCATCTGTTGAGATGATTATGTGTTTTTTGTTTTTAGTTCTATTTATGTGATAAATCACATTTATTGATTTGCATATATTAAACCAACCTTGCATACCAGGGATGAAGCCTACTTGACTGTGGTGGATTAGCATTCTGATGTGCTGCTGGATTCAGTTTGCCAGTATTTTGTTGAGAATTGTTACAGCTATATTCAACAAGGATATTAGCCTGAAGTTTTATTTTGTGTGCGTGCGTGCGTGTGTGTGTGTGTGTGTGTGTGTGTGTCTCCCCCAGGTTTTGGTATTAGAATGAAGCTGGCCTCTTAGAATGAATTAGGAAGGCGTTCCGCCTCCTCAATTTTATGGAATAGTTTCAGTAGGAATGTACCAGCTCTTCCTCATAAATCTAGTAGAATTTGACTGTGAATCCTTCTGGTCTGAGCTTTTTACAGCTGGTAGGCTTTTTATTACTGAGTCTATTTTGGAAGTCAATTTTGGTCTGTTTAGATATTCAGTTTCTTTCTGGCTCAATTTTGGGAAGGCGTATGTGTCCAGGAGTTTATCCATTTCTTTTAGGTTTCCTAGCTTGTGTGTATAGAGATGTTCATAGTCATCTCTGAGGGTTTTTTTGTTTTTTTGTATGTGTATTTCTGTGTGGTTGGTGGTAATGTCCCCTTTGTCATTTCTGATTGTGTTTATTTGGATCTTTTCTCTGTTTTTCTTTGTCAATCTAGCTTGTGATCCATCTCTCTTATTTAATATGTTTTTTAAAAAAGAACAACTTCTAGATTCATTGATTTTTTTGTATAGTGTTTTGTGTGTCAATTTCCTTAAGTTCAGCTTTGATTTTGGCTATTTCTTATGTTCTGCTAGCTTTGAGGTTGGTTTACTCTTGTTTCTCTAGTTCCTGTAGGTGTGATCTTAGCGTGTTATTTTGAGATCTTTCTAACTTTTTGATGTGGGTGTTTAGCACTATAAACTTCCCCCTTAACACTGCTTTAGTTGTGTCACAGTTATTTGGGTACGTTGTATCTTTGTTCTCATTTGTTTCAAATAATTTATTGATTTCTGTGTTAATTTTTTTTTTCTTTTACTTTTTGAGACGGAATCTCACTTTGTTGCCCAGACTGGAGTGCAGTGATGCGATCTCGGCTCACTGCAACCTCTGCCGCCCAGGTTCAAGTGAATTCCCTGCCTCAGTCTCCTGAGTAGCTGGGATTACAGGCACCTGCACCATGCCCGGCTAATTTTTGTAGCTTTAGTAGAGATGGGGTTTCATCATCTTGGCCAGGCTTGTCTGGAACTCCTGACCTTGTGATCCACCTGCCTCGGCCTCCCAAAGTGCTGGGATTGCAGGTGTGAGCCACCGTGCCCAGCCTTCTATGTTAATTTCATTGTTTATCCAAAAGTCATTCAGGATCAGATTGTTTAATTTCCATGTAATTGTATGGTTTTTAGCAATATTTAAAGTACCTATTTCTATTTATACTGTGCTGTGATCCAAAAGTGTTTTTAGTATGATTTTGGTGTTTTTGAATTTGCTGAGGATTGTTTTATGACCAATTCTGTGGTCACTTTTAGAGTGAGTGCCATGCACAGATGAGAAGAATGTATATTTTGTTATTTCACAGTGGGGAGTTCTGTAGATGTCTGTTACGTCCATTTGGTCAAATATCAAGTTCAGGTACTGAATAATTTTGTTAGTTTTCTGCCTCACTGATCTGTCTAATACTGTCAATGTGATGTTGAACTCTCCTACTGTTATTGTGTGGTTATCTAAGTCTCTTAATAGGTCTCTAAAAACTTGTTTTATGAATCTGGGTGCTCTTTTGTTTGGTGCATATATATTTAGAATTGTTAGATATTCTTATCGAATTGAAACCTTTACCATTATGTAATGCCCTTCCTTGTGTTTTTTAAAAATCATTGTTGGTTTAAAGTCTGTTTTGTCTGAAATTAGAATAGCAACCCCTGCTTTTTTCTATTTTCCAGTTGCTTGGTAGATTTTTCTCTATCCCTTTACTTTGATCCTGTGGGTGACACTGCATGTGAGATGGGTCTTTTGAAGACAACATAGAGTTGGGTCTTGCTTCTTTATCCAACTTGCTAGTCTGTACCTTCTAACTGGCACATTTTGCATGTTCACTTTTCATGGTTAATACTGATATATGCTTATTTGATCCTGTTGTTGTGTTGTTAGCTAGTTATTATGCAGACTTGATTGTTTGGTTGCTTTATAGTGTGAGTGGTATATGTACTTAAGTGTGTTTTTGTGGTGGCCAGAAACAGTCTTTCCTTCCCATGTTTAGAACTCCCTTCAGGGCCTCTTGTAAGGCAGGTCTAATGGTAATGAATTCCCTTACATTTGCTTGTCTGAAAAGTATGTTATTTCTTTGCTTATGAAGCTTTGTTTGGCTGAATATGAACTTCTTGGTTAGAATTTCTTTTCTTTAAGAATGCTGAATAAAGGCCCCTAACCTCTTCTGGCTTGTAGGGTTTCTGCTGAGAGGTCTGCTGCTAGCCTGATGGGATTTCCTTTGTAGGTGACCTGCCCCTTTGCTCTAGCTGCCTGTAACAGTTTTCCTTTCATTTTAGCTGTGGGGAGTCTGATGACTATATGTCTTGGGGTAGTTGTCTCATATAGTATTTCCCAGGGGTTCTCTGCATTTTCTGAATTGGAATGTTGGCCTCTTTAGAGAAGTTGGGAAGATTTTCATGGATGATATCCTCAAATATGTTTTCCAAGTTGCTTGCTTTCTCTTCCCCTCTTTCAGGGACACCAATGAGTCATAGATTTGTTCTCTATACATAATCTAATATTTCTCTGGGGTTTTGTTCATTCTTTTTGCTTTTAAAATTTTTTCCCTCACTGAGTTATTTCAGGGAACTGGTCTTCAAGCTCTGAGATTCTTTTATCAGTTTGGACAATTCTGCACTTAGTACTTGCAATTGTATCATGAAATTCTTGAGATGTGTTTTTCAGCTCCATTAGATCAGTTTGGCTCTTTCTTAAAATGGCTACTTGGTCTCTTATTTCCTATATTGTTTTATTGTATTCCTTAGATTCTGTGGATTGGGTTTCAACTTTCTCCTGAATCATGATGCCCTTCATTCCTATCCATGCTCTGAATTTTACTTCTGTCATTTCAGTCATTTCAGCCTGGTTAAGAACAATTGCTGAGCCAGGCGCGGTGGCTCACGCCTGTAATCCCAGCACTTTGGGAGGCCGAGGTGGGTGGATCACGAGGTCAAGAGATCGAGACCATCCGGGTCAACATGGTGAAACCCCGTCTCTACTAAAACTACAAAAAAAAAAAAACAAAATTAGCTGGGCATGGTGGCACATGCCTGTAATCCCAGCTACTCAGGAGGTTGAGGCAGGAGAATTGCCTGAACCCAGGAGGCGGAGGTTGCGGTGAGCCGAGATCGCGCCATTGCACTCCAGCCTGGGTAACAAGAGCGACACTCCGTCTCAAAAAAAAAAGAACAATTGCTAGGTAACTAGTGTGGTCATTTGAAAGTAAGATGACACTCCGGCTTTCTGAGTTGCCAATGTTTTGCACTGCTTCTTTTTCATCTGTGGCTTCTAATGCTCCTTCAGTCTTTGAAGTTGCTGTCCTTTGGATAGATTTTTTTTCCATCTTTGATAAACCCACCTTATACCAAGTCTTTGGTGTTCTTGCAGGTTTAATTATGAGGTAATGTGGGTTATACCAGTTGACTAAACTGGCTTCATTTCTGGAAGATTTTAGGGGGCCAGTGCTCAGCATAGCACTCCTGGGCTGCATAACTCTGGGGGCTTAGTAGTGGGTCCCTAGCTTTGTTCTCTAGCCCCTAGAAATTAGGAACTTTTGGAGGGGCTGAGGTATTCCTGGTCCACTGGTCACAACGATTCAATGGGTGGTACCAGCCAAAGTGCTTCATAGGGGTAGTGGCTCGTGTGTGCCAGCAGCTGTGGCAGCACAGCAGGATGCACACGCATCAGTTAGGGCAGGGTACTAGTGGGAGCGGGGCTGCTGCATTCCTCTGCATGCTCATGCCCATGGTAGCAGTGGTGGTGGTGAGGTGTTGGTGGGCGGTGGGATCACTGGTGTCCATGCACACATTTGCACTGGCCATGGCAGTGGCAACATGGGGGTGACATTGCCAGCATCCCTGTGTGCTTGCACTGGCAGTGGCTTGGTGGGGCATGGTTGCCAATATCTATGCATGTGTTTGTACCAGTGATGATGCGGGTGCTTGTGCATCAGCAGCAGGGTGTGACAGGCAGTAGGTGCACTCATGCTGACAGTGGTGGTGTGGTGGGGTGTGCATCCACACGCACACCCACAGGGGAGGGTAGGTGAGGGCCACCTGCCTGTGCATGCTGGCAAAGCAGTGGGGGGACAGCTGTTGGCCAGTGCAGTGGCTGGGGGAGGCTACAGTGTGTGGGGTGGTGGACCTCAATGGTGCCTGGTGTTCTGGAGTTCTCTGATGGTCAGGTGTGGTTTGCCAGCAAAGGAGCTATGATGATGGCCCCCCAGAAGCATCCTGGTTGGGCATCTGCTGTGCTGCAAGCAGGCATGGCCAGGCTGGGGCCCTGGGAAAGGTCAGAAGACCGGGGGCACTTAGATTGGACTGGCTCCATTGAATGGGCAGGACCACCCTGCTCTGTCCGGGTCTGACAATCACCCTAAGCATAAAGTCCCTTGAAGGAGTGTGGCAGGCCTTGGGGGAGGGGTATCCCTGGCCATGCTCCACTGCAGACATTTTAGTACCAAACTCTCTGGGCTCTGGACAGGCTGGAATCCTGCCCCTGCCACCTCTCTCAGCAACTCTCGCTGCCAGCTCAAGTATCCATGGGGGTTATGGGGTCTCCTGCTGCCAGGATTCCAGAGGTTTGTGACAAGAGTGGGCCACTGCTCACCTGTTCAATTCACCCCTTCCCCAGAAGTCACTGTGGACCAGGAAAAATCCTGGTGCTTGGTAGCCGCATGCAGGGTTTCTAGCTTCCTCCCCCTTCAACTCAGCAACTGAGTTCTCCCTCCCTCCACGTTCGATGCCTTCCTTCTGAAGGTCTGCTTGGAGTGTGCCAGTGTTCCCAATGTCCCAGTCTCTTGGTTGGGGATGTTATTCCTGGCTGAGTCTAGTCATCCATCTTGTCCCCCCTCCCAATGTGATGTTTCAATATTTGAACACATTGCGGAATAATTAAACCAAGTTAATTAACATAAGACCCACCAAACTCGACTTGAGTCCCTACTGAATTTGGCCACTATTGTGAGAAGGTGTTCTTTATTGGTATGTATTTTCTGTTGCTGTTGACAGTGTTTCTCCAGATTTTGATAGTTTCTTCTAAAATGGGGTGAGCCACTTACAACCTAGACAATTTCTTTTGAGGTGAAGTTTTATAATTTATCCCTAGATAGCATAGAATACTTCTATTGTGGATTGAATTGTGTTCTTCCACACCAAACTTAAATATTATAATCCTAACCTCCAGTAGACATATATATTTCAAGTACAAAATAGAACAATGAATTTTAATGTAACAGACGATGAAAAGCTCATTGATATGGTCTCGGATCTATGTTGCAAGGTTACTTTTATGTGGGTACCACTCGCATTTTGGCATAGTATCAAAGAATATTCACAATGACCTAAAAAGGCTACTAAAATACCCCCTTCTTTAGCCAACTACACGTTTGTGTAAGCTGGATTTTTTTTTTTTTTTTTTTTTATACTTTCATTTGGCCAGAGGTATCAGGAGTGCCCAGTGCTTCACGATTCTCAAACATGAGCTTGGATTAATGCAAGAAAACTCAGCCTGTACT
>NW_016107604.1:377644-384455 GCF_001604975.1 Cebus imitator
GCAATCTTGGCTCACTGCAACTTCCGCCTCTCAGCTCAAGTGATTCTTCTGCCTCAGCTTCCCGAGTAGCTGGGACTATATCTGAGCCTGTACTTTCTTATTTAATTTAATTTAATTTAATTTAATATGCTGTATGGCAAAGTGGAAAGTATACATAAGGCATTTCTACTGTATACTCAAGCTCAATAGTTGTCTTGAGTAGAAACGCCTTATGTATACACATTTCTACTGCACCACATGTGCCACCACGCCCGGCTAATTTTTCTATTTTTTAGTAGAGATGGGGTTTCACCATGTTAGTCAGGATGGTCTCGATCTCTTGGCCTCGTGATCCGCCCACCTTGGCCTCCCAAAGTGTTGGGATTACAGGTGTGAGCCACTGCACCCGGCCAATTTTTGTATTTTCATTAGAGACAGGGTTTCACTATGTTGGCCAGGCTGGTATTGAACTCCTTACCTTGTGATCAGCCTCCCAAAGTTCTGGGATTACAGGCAGGAGCCACCACTCCCAGACCCAGCTGTCTTTTACTAATCCAGACAGTAAAGAGATTTGAAAATGTAAAATAATGCTATTCTTCTCACTAAATTTTACTTCAGAAAAATATAGCAATTTTCCATAAAATATTTAACATATTAACTTATAATAAGCTTATTATTGTTATTTCAAAATGAATTTATAAATTAACATTTTTCAAAAAGTTTTAAATTTTTAACATGGCAACTATCAATAAATATAACCGACATTAACCAAAACTCGTTAGGATCCTCAATAATTTTTGAAAGTGCAAAAAAATTCTGGGCTCCAAATATTTGAGAACTGCTGATATAGAAGGCACAGAGCAGTGTTTCCTGAAGTAAGCTCAGGGAACTCTTTGCATCAGAAACACCCAATTAGCTTGTTATAGAATACAGATTTCTGGGCCTTGTGCCAGATTGAATCAGGTTTCTTAAAGGGTCAGCCTGTATTTGTTTTCAATTTTGAAATTTCCAAACAAAACATTGCTTGAATTTAATAAAGTTAAGGCAGTCCCTTAACAGTGTGGCCAGTTTTTCCATCTGAGATTGTACACAGTCAAACTGAACACAACACCTGTTTGATCACTGATTCAAATCTCAGGAATTATGGCCATGTTTGTACAAAAGCAGTGATGAGAGTTCTTTAGACAATATTGTCTGCAAAAATAACTTCTATATGGAGAGAAATTGACATATAGAAGTGGATTGCATTTGACATGTCTTCTCCAGTTACCTGTGGAGCAGAGTATATATATTCTCAAGGCTTTCATTTTTCCTGCCCCAGCATGAAAGCCAACCACTGTGGTGGCCATTTGAGATGAAGCATGGGAGGGTTTGGTGCAGTGAGGCTGGGTTGAACACAGAAAAGTGGATCTTGGCAACTAAGACATACAGAAGCCAGGCTAAGGAATGTGTTTTTCTGAAAAGCCACATCTAGACCCCTGGTTAACCTCTTGCCTGATCTTTTGCCTCAGACAAGAGACCAACCACATAAAACACACAGAGTGTGGAGATTTGGCCCATCTTTGATTTGTCAGATATGGTAAAACACAAATTCAAAGCACTTTGGCTATATGCATAAATATGTATACACATGCACAGTCACATTTGTGTGTGTTTTTATTGGGGGGGGGCGGGTGGGAATTTTAATACTCAACTGGGAACCATGTCTCCCTGTGGTCTGCTTCCTGGCTAAAATCCAGTCTCCTTCTCTGTGAACTATTAAAACAGACAAGTCTGCAGGCTCCTGTTGCTGGAATGGCTAAACAATGGCATGGGATAGAAACTAAGATCTGGAAACGTGTTTTTGGTTCACGGCACATGATTTCTCTCGCCTTTTTATGATATCTTTGTAATAGGCACGACGGCACTTTTACAAAGTCAACCTGCAGATATGTGATTTTATAACACTCAGTTCACTTATCATTTTCCTTTGTCCTATTGATGGAGCTTCGTGTCCATCTCCCATCCCTTCCCCACCTCTACACTCCTGTCGGGCCATATACATCCAACATGGTTTCATTCTGATCAAAATTTCTTCTCTATGATGTCTCCTGAGTTATATGCGGCATAAAACATTAAGAGGGTTTGTTGTTTTAATTTTTTCCATAAAGCAAAGGATTTGGCTCACAATTTACAATTCACTTTATGTGTTATAGAAGAAATACAGGCATGGAATATTGATTGGAGCAAAGAAGTCAAAGAAACACTATCCAGAAAAACAAGTCTACAGTGGCCAAAAATATTGGAAGGATGAATGAGACTTGTGTAAGCTTAGAATGCAGGTCAGCATAACAGGCTATATTCATGGCTTATTACTGTAGTGACTGTTTCTCCCTTAGTACATTATCTCCTTGTACTAGCTGGGCTGCTAGCCAGAGAATGATATGCTCTGATTGTGCACAGCTCCCTCCTGCCTTCCCACCCTTTTCACCCTTCTTCTAAGAGGTCCTCTGTGACCACACCCCAACTTTGCAACTGCCCTGGAACACCAGAACATCATTCCTTCTTCTTGCCAAGATTAAACTTATATTTAAAGACAGTCTACTTGAGGCTGGGCATTCATTATATTTTATTCCACTAGATTGTTGCCACAATTCCATGAGGTAGCAATTATATAGCCCCTTTTCACAATTAAAAAAAAATGAATGCCAGAGAAGTGATTTCCTTGTGGTTACAACAGCTAGTGAGTATCAGAGGAAAGAATTCTGGGTGTTAATTCCACTGGACTCCCAACTCTCACCCACCTCTACAACTTCCCCTTTCTTGCATTCCCTGAGTGGATGTGATGAGCTAGCGTAGTCTAAGCAGTGAATGAGTGATGAGTGAGCAATATGCTCACCACCAGGGGGACTTTGCATCTTGAAGGAGAGGTCTTGGACATGGGAAAGACTGCTGGGCTTCCAGTGGAGTAGCAGAAGGTAGGGGACATGTTTGGGGTCAGAAGGAACCTTCCCAGGAACCTGAAATTGTACCATGTAGAGAAGTGTCACAATCTGGTAATCCTTGGTCCATGTCCGACAAATAGAACTATTTGTTCCTTGGGCTCATGTGGTGTTTTTAAAAACTTCAATATTTGCCAGCAGTTAGAAATTGGGAGATTCGATCTAAAAATCTAGACTTATAGATTTTCTCCGCAAATTGCATGATATAACATCACAGCATCCATTCTTTTCAATGAAAACAACTGACCAGAGCTTCCCTGTAAAGGGATTCAAGCTCTCATGTCATCACAAGGCTTATAGATCTCCTGGCTTATTTCACTTACTCCTGTGCCACTATAGGCATTTGAGTTTGAGACTCCTGAAATAGATGAAGGCCTCTTCTGCTCATCAGAGGGGCAGCATCCCTGGGTGTTGAGGCTGTCAAGAGGCCTGGAGGCTAAAGTTCCATTTTTTTATTTTCCTTCAAGAAAGGAGTCAACGAATACATCAGCCCCCATATCCCAGGGCTGGAAAACATTTGACAAAAATAAGGCCCCTGTAAAATAAAATGTGCCTCAGCTTTGTGGTCTGGACTCTGCAATCTGATAAGGCAGTGTTCCTATTAAGATTCAGACCTGGCCGGGAGCGGCGGCTCTCTCCTGTAATGTCAGCACTTTGGGATGCCAAAGTGGACGGATCACGAGATCAGGAGACTGAGACCATCCTGGCCAACATGGTGAAATCCTGTCTCTACTAAAAATACAAAAATTAGCCGGGTGTGGTGGTGTGTGCCTGTAGTCCCAGCTACTTGGGAGGCTGAGGTGGGAGACTGAACCGGGGAGGCAAACGTTGCAGTAAGCTGAGATAACGCCACTGCACTCCAGCCTGGGTGCCAGAGCTCCGTCTCAAAAAGCTTCAGACCTTTGACTTTATCACATTTTTTTTTTTAAGAGACAGGGTCTCTCTCTGTCACCCAGACCAGTGTGCAGCAGCACAATTATAGTTCACTGCAGCCTCCAACTCTGAGGCTCAACTGATCTTCCTGCCTCAGCCTCCAAAGTAGCAAGGACTACAGGCAAGAGCACCATGCCTGGCTAGTTTTTAAATGTTTTGTAGAGACAGGATCTTGCTTTGTTGCCCAGGCAGAGCTCAAATTCCTGGTTTCAGGTGATCCTGCCTTGGCCTTACAAAGCACCGGGATTACAAGCGTGACCCACCACACCTGGCCTGCTTCCATCGTAATAAAGGTGGTGAGGGCCAGAGGCAGCGGGTAGCTAGCTACTTCACTACCACAATTTGCAAAAGGGATTGAAGTGTCCAGGTCCACCAAAAAGGCAATAAATAGGCCCATAAAATTGGCAGGACTTCACCCACTTTTATAAACATGATCCCCTCCTCCAACCTGGTCCTCCCAATGCCCACTCATGGGGAAACTGACTCCCTCTGCTCATCCTAACTATTCATGATGATTCTCTGGCCAGGGCCACATTTGAAAAGCCATCAAAACTAACATTTGCATTGTAAAAATAATACTCATAATCACAATCGTAGTTAACAGTCATTGAACTTTATAATGGGCACTATGCTAAGCTCTTCCACTACCATACCTCATTTAATCCCTACAACAATGTTAAAATTTATCATTATTATCCCCTTTCTATAAAGGAAGAAACAGAGACCAAGGAGATTAGGTAATTTGCCAAAGATAACACAGCTAAAACATCTTGGAGTCAGATTTCAGGCCCAGATATCACAGATAGTATCCTTGATACAATGGGCAAAGAAGGCTTTCATCTACACTCTATTAATTTTTGAAATCTTTAAAATTTTACAGTAACTAGATAAGATGTTAAGTCTTGCTAATTCTGTCTCCTTTTCCCATTAAGTGCGTAATATATCTACCCTGCTCTCTATTTTTCCTTGCACATGGTTGATAACAGAGCAGCTAGAACCCTAGTTATATTTTGGACAGTCTTTTTGTACTTTTTGACTTAAGATCTCAAATACTGCTCCCATTCTTTTGCTTATTACCACATGTGCTTGATTTGGCTCAGTGCTTGATCTCAGTGATCCAGCAATTTGTCTCGCTGCAAATACCCTTCATTTCACATGTGCCATACTGGGAACTCTATTTAATCAGAGTTTGTTTGATATGCGCTGGGGAATTAGCAGTGACTGGGAAAAGTTGAGCAGATCTTCAGCCTCTGCTGAAGTCCAGGTAGAACTTTCACCTTAACTGGAAATGATTTAAATCTTATATAGAGAGAAGTATCATGTTTGCATGCGTCTCAATGATTTTGTATATTATATTCTAACAGCTATAATTCTTCTGTTTTACTTGGGTCTTCCTGGGAGGGAGAAGCTTCGTTTCCTTATTCTCAGAGGGTTATTGTTTTCTCCAAAGAAAAATGTGGCGCCTGCTGAGTTTTGTTTAGGTGGCAACAGAAAAGAGAAGTGCAACTGCAGGTTTTTTAAAATTGGAAGTTGAGTGGGTGACTTTGAAATGTCATAGAAATCAACTCAATTAGGTGTTTGGCTGGAAAGCATCAGGATGCATCAACACTGCTTAGGCTGGCTTCCTGTAGTCTGAAACAATGTGTCACAAAAAGCCTGTTCAGAAGCATTGCTTATAGGAAAATTGTTATACAAAGCAGGACAGGGTAGGGTGGGTTTAAGAGATGGAAAGAAAGAACCTTTTTGGATATGGGCCGGAAGCTAAAAGGGATTTAGTGATAAAAGCAAGGCAGCACTTTTGTGTATCAAAGCACAGACTTCACCTTTGAATTATATGAGCAGGCCTGTAGGTTCACCGTCAGTCACTATCCACACCTAAAGTGCATGAGGGCTGTTGGGCCCTTTAGTTGCTCTGCTTACTGGGACTAGGGGGATCAAATAAGGCAGGAGAGTAATGAAGAGGAAAAATAATAGTAAACTAAAGAAAATGAGGGGCAGAACAGGGGTGGGATGTGTCAGGAAAAGTGCTGGCAACCAGGGAACAAGTCTAGCTAAGGCATGAGAAATCCAGTCTAACTCCAGGCAAGGATAGAAAATGAAGAGGAGTCTGATCTGGAAAGAGTATGGGAATATGGGTGAGGCTTTGTAAGTTCAGGGCAAGAAGTACCTAGCTGGGTAGGTTCACTTTATTTTTTTTAATTAAAAAAATTTTGTGTGTGTGTGTGTGTGTGTCTTTACAACAGAACAATTTATATTCCTTTGGGTATATACCCAAGTAATGGGATTGCTGAGTCAAATGGTATTTCTGTCTTTAGGTCTTTGAGTAATCTCCACACTGTCTTTCACAATGGTTGAACTAATTTACACTCCGACCAACAGTGTATGCGCGCCATGAAGTCTGTGCCTATGCCTACGTCTTGAATGGTATTGCCTAGGTTTTCTTCTAGGGTTTTTATTGTTAGGTTTGCCCACTTTCTAATGGAGTTTGGTTTTTTGCTTGTTCATTTGTTTAAGTTCCTTATAGATTCTGAATATTAGACTTTTGTCATATACATGGTTTGCAAATATTCTCAACCATTTTGTGCGTTGTCTATTTAGGAATAGCATTGAATCTGTAAATTGCTTTGGGCAGTATGGTCACTTTAACAATATTGATTATTCTGATCCATGAGCATAGAATCTTTTTCCATTTGTTTGTGTCATCTCTGATTTCTTTGAGCAGCGTTTTGTAATTCTCATTGCAGAGCTCCTTCACCTTCTTGGTTAGCTGCATTCCTAGGTATTTTAATTTTTGTGGCAATTGTGAATGGGATTGCATTCTTCATTTGGCACTCAGCTTGGACATCATTGGTTATAGAAATGCTACTAACTTTTATAGCATTTCTACAAAATTTATAGAATTGAATTTATATCCAGAA
>NW_016107604.1:384975-403658 GCF_001604975.1 Cebus imitator
GAACAGCCAGAACATTTGATCCTCAATGATGTGAGGACCAAAAGAGGAGTGTCATACACAGAAATCCAAGAATTTAGGGATGTTCCAGCTCAGGAGATCAAAACAGGCCAGGAGTAATATGTGCAGGTTCCCTCAAAGGCCCACAGTGATTGGATAGTTAAGATGGCCTTGGCATCTGGATGGTAGAGAGCGACCACAGAGCTCTTCATTGACAAGGCTGGGCAGAGTCAGAAATCTGGATGCTATGTTAGCCACTATTTATTAAGGACATATTTAGGTAATTGGAGTTCAGAGCATTTAAGGCATTTGCCTGAAGTCCCATATCTGAGGAGTGACAGAATCAAGATTTGAACCTAGATCAGCTTGGCTCCAGAATGCTGCCTCTCCATGACCCTTTTCTTGCTGTGCTCTTTAGTAGGTGACTAAAGATAAATCAAGACACAATAAGGGCAGATGTGAGCAATGTGACTCTGACACGTGGTTTCCTGTGGATCCCAATACCCTCTCTACCTCAGTGGTGAACATCTGTGAACAGATCTAGAGGCACAAATAGGAGCAAACAAGTTATTCTGCCTGGTTGAAGGGTTGCTAAGCTGTGGATGCAGAGGGTACTCATTAGAGGGCCAAGGTTGGGAGGTTGCTAATATTATTAATCTATAAGGACTGCGGCGTTCCTCTAACAAAATCTTACTTTCCTCCCAACTTTTAAATCCCTTCCAGGATTGATTGTCCAACTGACAGGACTTAGTAAAACCTGGAAAGGATGCCAATTGAAAGCCCTATGTTGAATTTCAGGCTTCCAAGGGCAACACTAGACTAGATGAGCCTTTAACATTGGGTGGTCAAAGGCAACATCAACTGAGGGCAAGCACAGAACAAAGAGAAGCTGGTTGGGGTGTGTGGTGAGAGATGGATTATGGAATGTGGTTCAAGATGAAGATTGTGAATATTATGAGGTCTTCAGTTCCTGCTTTTATGTGGTGCTGGCTGGATGGGACAAAAAGAGGCCTCACATCTTAGGCCTCTTTTTGGTAGAATACAAGTAGAATACACAATACAAGTAGAATACAGATGAGTATATCTTGTTTCTTCGTTCTCTGAGAGCCCAAATTCTCCAGAGAGCTCTCAGGAAGAATTATTTCTATATTGAAAATAAACTTGGAATAGCTCATGATTTAAATTTTTATCAGTACTTATATGGAATTTGCTGAAACTTGAATTAAGGCGCTTTCCCAATTTATTTTTATACCTGGCTGAAAACAGAAGCAGATGACTTGTGGGCTCTGGCCATGATTGGTAAATAGAATGCTTTTGTGAGTTCTACCATCTCTGCAGAAAATAAATATCCATAACAATTTTTCCCTGACATTAGTGGCCACCGGTTACAGTGGCGGTAAGAACTCACTGAACCATGAGCCACATCTGTGCAGATCCCAACTTAATTTATCTTATCCATCATACGTCATTCAATTTATGTCATTCATCATATTCATCTCATCTTTTATGTCATAAATATCAAAACAGCATATATCTGCATAAAGTTACAAATATATTTCAGCTTGGCAATAGCTTTAAAGTAATCCAAAGTGAAGTTATTAGCATGAAAGTCTGTCATTCTAAACGTATGTCTATCTTATTCTGTCTGAATGCGTTTCCTTAACATCTTTTTATGCCTATTTTTTCTCTTCATCTATTCATATACTGGATTTCATCATTTTTATTAAGTATAGGTTTATATCATTTTCTTTAAAAAGTTTAACTCATTCAACTAAGACACCACCAGAGGATGACTTGATTTGGAGTGGTGTCTTCCATAAACGTAACAAACTTGGTAGGAAATGAATGCTAAAATCCACAGCTCTGCTAGGGTGGGATTTTGCTTGGGGCATGCAGTGCACAAGCCAAAAATTTGATTGGAGGATATATTGAAAATGAGAGAACCACAGAAGGGCTGGGTTTACTCTCTGTATATCAAAAGCTGACCGGGAAACGATGGGCATTTACAGGAAGCCTCAAGAGGGCCCAGCAGAAAGTAAAAGACAAGGCAGACTTGAAAACTGTACTATAGGTGAAGTGGTACACTATCACCTGAAGATATACTATAAGAAAAAGATATATACTCGGTAAACTCTGAAACAATCAATACAATTAAGCAACAAAGAGTTGTTAGCTAATAAGCCAACAAAGAAGAAAGGTCTGAAATCAGTGGCCTTAGCTTTCACCTTAAGAAACCAGAAATTAAGTCCAAAATAAGTAGAAGAAATAAAATAATGAAGGTCAGAGTGGAAATCAATAAAATAGAAGACAAAATAATAGAGAAAATCAATGAAACCAAAAGCCTATTCTTTGAGAAGATCGACAAAATTGATAAACCTCTAGCTGGACTTACTAGAAAAAATACAGAGCAAACACAAAATGCCAACATCAGAAATGAGAGAAGTTTCATCCCTATAGAAGTTTCAGATATTAAAATGGATAATAAGAGAGTATAATGAATACCCTAGCCAATAAAATTTGCAACATAGACTTTGACTTGTGTCATCTTATTGGCGCATTCTCTTCCCTGTTGGAAACTTCATGGGAAACCAAATAACCCTCAAAGAACTGCTGCTGGATGAACTTGTAATTAGAGTAGTTGGTGGGGATGGTCTGTCTTCCTGAATGACACTATCTGGAGCCTGGTGCAGTTATCTTCAGTGTGGGGTGAAAATATTTATGTATCCCAGATTTTGGGGTCATCAATCAGGACCTCTTTGCTGAAGAAAGGGCTGGAAACATATAGATAGGCATCTGTACAATGTACTGAACATGCACATGGAGAATTTCAATAGGAAGATTTCCCAGCTGCTGCTGCTTCCAGCACCCAGAAAGTATTTCATGCTATGGTGTAGGAGAGGTTATGAACATGCACAATGTGTGTATGGCAGGGAGGTGTGACTATTTTCAATTCTGGCTTTCCTATCAGGCATGCAGAATGCCCCATCTTTGACAATAGAATATGGCTCATAGACAAAAAAGACAGAGGTGCAGTATACATCATGGAGGGGAGACATAGAGAAACAGAGAAGTGAGTGACAAATAAATGAATGAATGTACAAACACAGGAATTTCAGCATTCATTGTTTTCCCTGGGTTAATTAGCAAAATTAAAACCCCAAGTTTTGCAAGGCTTGTTAATAGGGGGGCTCCTTTATGGGAATTTTCTGCAAACACATTAAGAGTTAGGGTTTTTTTTTTCTTTTTGAGATGGAGTCTTGCTTTGTCACCCAGGCTGGAGTGGAGTGGTGCAATCTTGGCTCACTGCAACCTCTACCTCCTGGGTTCAAGTGATTCTCCTGCCTCAGCCTCCTGAGTAGCTGGGATTACAGGCACATGCCACCATGCCCGGCTAATTTTTGTATTTTTAGTAGAGATGGGGTTTCATCATGTTGGTCAGGCTGGTCTTGAACTCCTGACCTCATGATCCGTCCACCTTGGCCTCCCAAAGTGCTGGGATTACAGGCATGAGCCACCGTGCCTGGCCCCCAAGAGTTAGGGTTTTGAAGCAGGAAGTGGACATCCCTGGGCACAGAGCACAGGCTGAGGGCGTATTTCCGAAATTGCCTTCCAAATTAACCACTTTTGCCCAAGTCTTTGTTTCATAGTCTGCATGTGGAGAAGCCCAAACTAAGACAGGTTCTAGTCTCACTTGAGTCAACTAAATTGAAGGGAGGTGGTGTTTCCAAGTAAAAACAGGAAATGCATTCTGAGCAAACCTAGATAGCTGACTTCACTGCAGGAATTTTGCTAACTTCTTTGTTCCTATCCCACAGAGAATATTAGCGTCAGTATCCTTCACTTCTAGCCCTGGCCATTCCCTTATTATAGAAAACCCCTGGTAACTAGAGAGTCCAAGTTAGAGTGTGGAATGGATTGAAGAAGGCCCATTCTTTCATCTCAAAAAGCAAAAGACAAACACTTGTCTTAGTCTATTTGGGCTGCTATAATACAATGTTTTAGACTGGGTGACTTAGAAACAACAAAAATGTGTTTCTCACAATTCTAGAGGCTGAGAAGCCCAATATCAAGTCAATGGCAACTTTGGTGTATGATGAAGGCTACCTCTCTGCTTCATAGATGGCACCCTCTTGTTGTATCCTCACAAAGTTCAAGAGGCTAGCTAGCTAGCTCTCTGGAGTCCTTTATATAAGGGCACTAATTCCATTCATGAGGGCAGAGACATCACGACATAATCATCTCCCAAAGGCCCCACCTTCTAATACTATCACATTGGGGATTAGGCTTTGACATACTAATTTTGCAGGGGACACAAACATTCAAATCACAATAGTCAAAATACAGTTTTAGTGGACAGTGGCTCAGTGGTTTCATTTCCTGATCCCTAAAGATAAACTTTACAATCAGGCAACTCTCTGTAGTTAATGGAAAATTTAACAAAGTATAAAAAAAGTCATGTTGCAGACATATGGGATATCTTATTTTGATGTCAATAGCAAGATTCAGACAATATGTTCTTGTTTCTTTCCTATTATAAAATAGTCCAGAGAGATCTAGAAATCAATACTCAGAATACTATGTTGTTAACTACTAAGCATACTATGGCAGAGATGATATCCATTCCCACCTTCTTAATTACCAGAACCTTGTATTAATGAGAGAACAATGTCCCTGGCTAAAAACTACCCTTTCATACAGAGAGGGGCAGCCAATAAGATGTAAATAGAATTTTTGTGTGGCATTCCATGGAAAGCTTCTTAAAGGATGCTGATTCCATTGGGATATGTGTTTTTTTTCTTCTTCTCCATTTCCTCTTTTCTGATGTCTAGATCATTGGAACCCTAGAAGCTGTCTTGGATGATTAGGCAGTTTGAAAATGGAAGCTGTGCTCCATGGAAGAGGAGAGAGTAAAGGCGCTTCAGTCTCTGACAACTGTAAACTTGCCATACCAGTTCTCAACTTATCAGCACACTTCTGTTACATGAAAAAGAAATTTGTATTGTGTTTAAGACATTGTTACTTGGATTTTATGTTGCATTCAACCAAACCTAACCCTAGCTGATACATACATACACGTAACATAAGAAAACAACAGTTGAAAACTTGCTCAAACTTATTGAGAGGGAAAGCAATGTGTATGCTTGCACAATGCAAGTATACTTCCATGGTAAACATAATTATAGCCTGCATGAACACATCCACAAATATAACCACAGTTTAATAATACTGTGTGTTTGAGAGTGTGGTAGAGTTCAGCCACAGAAAATTCAAAAAGGGAGCTTTCATGAATTGAATGAATTTTTTCTTCCAAAATTCATATGTTAAAGCTCTAATCCCCGATGTGATGGTATTAAGAGGTGGGGCCCTTGGAAAGTAATTAGGTTTTGGTGAGGTCACGAAGGTGGGGTTCTCATGATAGGATTAGTGCTTTAGCTCTCTCGTTCTCTCTCTGCTATATGAGAACATAACATTAAGGCAGTCATCTACAAGCCAGAGAGTACTCACTAGAACTTGACTATGTTGGCACCCTGACCTCAGACTTCCCAGACTCCAGATCTGTGAGAAATAAATGCCTGCTGTTTAAGCCCCCCAGTCTATAGGGTATTTTGTTATAGCAGCCTGGGCTAAGACAGAAACATACCAGGTTTTAATTTGTTTCTTCCCCTTGAGTATCCTAGACTCTTAGATATTAGACAGTTTGAAGGAAACTTATTAAGCATCTATTTTAATTTTCTCACTTTAGAAATGGGGCAACCTAAGTTGTTTTCTATGGTCACTGTTATCAAGTTATTTTCTTTTTCTTCCTTTTTTTTTTTTTTCTTGAGACAGTCTTGCTTTGTCACCCAGACTGGAGTGGCAGTGGCACGGTGTTGGCTCTCTGCAATTTCTGCTTCAGCCTCCCAAGTACCTAGGATTACAGGTGCCCACCACTGAGCCTGACTAATTTTTGTATTTTTGTAGAGACGGGGTTTTGTCATGTTGGCCAGGCTGGTCTCAATCTCCTGACCTCAAGTGATCCACCCACCTCGGCCTCCCAAAGTGCTGGGATTATAGGTGTGAGCCACCACGCCCAGCCACTGTCATCAAGTTCTGCAAATCTTTCTTGGCAATATGACAGATTTATCTCCTCTTCTTTATGTTCACTCCTGACACATAAAAACAGCTTTCACCACCTCATTTGTGAACTCCAATTACTTCTTCACTAGATCTCACTGTGTAAAGTCCTACACAGTGAGAATAAACCCGACAAAATACTACTTATTCTCAAAGTACTACTTTGAGAATAAACCCCACAAAATACTACTTTGTCCCATTGGCTTCTCTTTTAGGACACTTTCAGTGGTACCAATGGTCTCATCAATCAATTGCAGTCAGTCACACTTTTCCTTAGCTCTAAATTTTACCCTTCCATGTTTGACAGTGCCCAGAGAAAGCACTTACATCAATCTTTACTACCTCAACAGACTTAATCATCTCAATAATGGATCCATCAGATTTAGCAATATTTCAATTTGCTGATGCCAAAATGATATCTACTTGTAAAAGATGATCACAACTGCTGGGAAGCCTTTTTAATGGAAGAGAATGTACTTAAGTTGTCTCTGGGTGACCGAGAACCAAGTGGTGGATGAACACAGCTGCCAGACAGAGCTTCGATGAGCCATGAAGGGGCAAATAAGCAGGAGAAGGCTCAGACAGGAAGAACAGGGCATAAAACAGTGGAAGTGCATGTAAGAACTGCCACTTCCAGAGGGAAACAGGATTCATTACACTCGCCTTTGATTACTCTTTGTCTACCAGTTGCTTGTTTCTCTCCTTTCCCAATTCAAATTATGTGACATCTACCAAGAAGAAAGTCAAGTCCTGCTCCTCTCCCCATCACAGCTTTAGTTATTTAGCTCTTCCATTTTCTTCCATTCCATAGTATATTTTGACTGTAGGAAACATTTGACTTGGGGTTTTATTCAACTTACTGTTTTGTTATATAGACTTTTTGGGCAGCATTATTGTTTGAGATACGCAAAGCCGATTACTTTCAAACAACACTGAAGTTTATGAAGTCTGGTGGTATGTCTTCTATATATATTTTTTGGTATCACAACATGGTTTGACCTATAGAAAGTGCCAAGGGGATTGGCTGAGATTATCTAAATGTACTTGAGATTATCTCAATATAGACAAGATGTATTTAACATATATAAATGCATACAGGTGTAAAAATTCCCTTCAATTTAAAATTCTCTTCCACATAATAAATTTAATATGTGAAATATTTATTAATGAAATTTAACATTGTATAGATATTGATAATATAAACACCCAAATCCTTTTTAAAAGCAGAAATTATATTTAACATTATTTTCACTAATAGGTTGGCAAGGACTTAGGAACTCTGGTCACACAGATTTCTTTGATGAAAATTTATTGTATATATCACCAAAGCAGTTTCAAATTGGATGGTCAGTAAAATCATGAAAGTAGTTTTGCTATGCACTTTTAACAGTTTGATGGTATTCCTTAAAATGAGATTCTGCCTGTAATATTACATTTTATAATGTCTTCTTTGCATTATTAACTACGACATCTATGGAAGTGTATTCTATGGACTTATGTTAATGAGTCTTACATTTAAAAAGGAATTTCTTAGTCAAACATGTTTGGGAAAGTTAAACAGACATCTCAGTGCCTTTTATATATTCATGTGCATTTTGATTCTCCAAGAAGAAATATATTATGTTCCCCAAACTACTTCAAATCATGGCTTACTGAGATGAAGCCTAAGCTATTCATAGGGACAGGCTGCTTGTAGAGACAGAGATACCTAGGGAAATCCAGCTGTTCCAGCTATCCAAGCACTGACACCAGACATGTAAGTAATGAAATCATCTTAGATATTCTAACTCCAGCTGAAGTGATATGAAGAAGAATCAAGTAATCTAACCAATAACAAGAGCTGCATTCCCAGAATTAAGGCCTCTAATCCCAGCACTTTGGGAGGCCGAGGTGGGCAGATCACGCGGTCAGGAAATCGAGACCATCCTGGCCAACATGACGAAATGCTGTCTCTACTAAAAATACAAAAATTAGCTGGGTGTGGTGATGGGTGCCTGTAACCCCAGCTACTCGGGAAGCTGAGGCAGGAGAATTGCTTGAACCCAGGAGGCAGAGATTGCAGTGAGCCGAGATTGCACCACTGCACTCCAGCCTGGTGACAGAGTGAGACTCCATCTCCAAAAAAAAAGAAAAAAACCCAAAAAACTATTTAAGTGGAAACTGTAGTCATGGGTAGGAAGAATTAATATTGTGATGATATCAATTTTTCTCTGGTTGACCAACAGATTCAATGGAATTGCAACCCAAACCCAGCAGGAACAAAGTGCAAAAATAGCCAAGACACCCCTAAAGAGAAAATATCCTTACCAGATACCAATAATTAGCTATAATACTTATGGTAGCATATACAGTATTGATATAATGATAGACTAATAGAATAAGATGCCTAGGAACAAACCCTGCCCAACTTTATACTGCTTAAAAGGAAGATATCAATATAAGGACACAGGAAGATTTATAGCAAAAAGATTAAAAAACATATACCAAAGAAAATAAGGTAGCCAAAATGGTATTATACAACATGTAATTCCAGGCATGAAGAATTGTTTGAGATAGAGACATTTCATACCAATAAATGGGAGAAACGAATAAAAACTATTATTGTATACACCCAATAATATACCTGAAAAGTATATAAAGCAGAGATGTACAGAAATAGAAAAATCCATAATCATAGTGGGAAACATTAACAAACTTATCAGTGCTTGATAGTACAAGCAAATGAAAAATAAAACAGTAAAGATATAGCAGTCAAGAATAACAAAATTAATGCAATTGAGTTAATTGACATGTATGTGACACTGTGACCAACAATAGAATACACATTTTTAACAGTGAACTCAGACTATATAAAAATCGACCATATTCTGGGTTTTAAAGTTCCAACAAATATTAAAGAATTGAAATAATTCGGAATGTGTTATCTGACCCTAGTTAAGATAGAAGTCAATGATGAAAGATAACCATAAAATCCTAATAGTTTGGAAATAAAACAATATACTTGTTTATGAGTCATGATTCAGAAAACAACAAAAGAAATTAGAAAGTTTTTGACTTATAATGAAAACATGACAAATAAAAATTTGTGAGATGCAGCTGTAGTGTTCAGAGGGAAAGTTATAGTTTTATTTACATGTATTAGAAAAAAAATAACAAAAGTTCATGATCTAAGCTTGTATGTCAAAAAGCTAGAAAAAGACCATCAAAATCCAAGGGAAATAGAAGTAAAAATAAGGACACTAGGAAAATATTGTGAAATAAAAATTAATATAGAATAGAAAACATCAAAATGGCCTAAAGTTATGTCTGAAAATATTAACAAAATTAATAACGTGCCAGTAAAACTGTTCAAGAGAAAACACAATTGCTAATATTAAAAATGAAAAAGTAAACATTAGCTATAGATCTTACTAATGCTAAAAGAAAACTTAATATTCATACATTTGACACTTAAGTGAATAGTAAATTCCTTAAAAAACACAGTGTACCCAAACAGACACTAAAAATATAAGAAAATCTGAGTAATCTTATACTTATTAAAACAATTTAATCCACTAGTGAAAGCCTTCCCATAAAGACAATTCTAGACCCAAGTGACTTCACTGGTGGGTTGTGCCAAATATGTAAAGAATTAATAATACCAATTGTAGCTAAACTCAAAGAACAGAAAAAGAAAAACTGCCTTCCAATTCATTCTGTTGTTGAAAGTCAGACATAATACAAATAGTCCTTGAGTGTAAGCTTTTATATTAATCTGGCTGGGAGTTGAGCTATCTTTGATGTTTCCAGTGGCTGCAGGTGCCAAAGGCTTCAAATTCCTTTAACGTCCTTGTTTCTGTCTCCTTTGTTGACTTTGAGTTTCCCTAAGTACTCCTGCTCAGAGAGAGTCTGTATCTTACAGCTCTTTCTGCTATAATGTATTTTTTCCCATTATATGTTTTTTATTGAGGTATAATTTAGGTAAAACAAAATGCACAAATCTAAGATGACAGTTATATGGGTTTCGATGGATTTATACACCCAGATAATTGTCACCCTAATTAAGACATGAGACATTTCCATCACCCTAATAAATTTGTTTTGTGCTTCTTTATATTCAGTTCTTGTCCATATAATCTACTTCCATTATACGGGAACATATTAGTATATAGAATGAAAGTATTCTATAATCTTATGATGAAATCTCAGCCTTTTGGCGGGCCTGTGTTCCTGGGCACTGTCCTTCACCAGCGTTTCTTCACTTTTTCCTCCCTGTTAGGTGAGACGGGAAGGCTAGAGGAAAGTAGAGGGGGATCAATGCTCTTTTCCCAGGTGGGATAAGGCTCTGGAAAAGCCTGTTTGTCCTTGGAGATGCCTTTGCTGTGGAGCATACATCGGGTTTATTTCGTAAAGATTTATTTTCTCCCCCTTCTCTACCCCATCAGACCCAGTAGGGGAGAAACTAATGAGGTTTCTGGAGATAGAATCCACGAAAATATGAGGGCCCTACTAAGACTGTGGCCCCAGAAGTTTCTCAGTCTCATGCTAGTTCACACTCAACCTCTAGCAATTTGTTAAAATTACTATCAAAATTACCATTTAAGTGTTCTTAACAGTTTATGGTTCCAAGTGGCTTCTGCTCCAGATATGCAGATATTAGCTGTACTTCTCTGGATGTGCCTGTCTCTCCCAATTTCAGAGTGGAGTCTACCCTGCAACTTCAGTTCTTTGATGGGTCCAAGAAAAATCATTGATTTTCAGTTTGTTCAGCCTTTTCTTATTATAAGGATGGAAGTGACAATTTCTAAGCTCTTTATATGTTGGAGCTGAAACCAGAGGTTCCCAATTCACTTTAGGATATGAATATAACCATAATACAAAAAAAATGAAAAAGACTTTACAAGAAATAAAAATTAATGTCAGTCCATCTCCATGAACATGAATGCCAACATTCTAAATAAAATATGAGCAAACAAAATCCAGATATACGTATAAAGGTTAATGCACCGTGACCAAGTAAGATTTATTCTAAGAAAACAAGAGTATAACATTTAAAAATCAATGTAATTCAACATATTAACAAATAACTGAGAAAATAAAACGAACACTAATCCTTAAAAATTGAAGTTGTTGAAGTCTTTCCCAGCTTGAGGAAATTACAACTTAAATACCTGTAGGGGTTGGGGTGGAGGAGGTCTTAGTAAAAAGTGAGCTTATTTGAACCCCAGAGTTCCTGAGAAGCTCAGCACTTTCACTGTTGTATGACATCCCATATAACAGTAAAATGTTTCTAACAAAATAACAGCCAAATGTTTATAACTGACTCTTGGAGAAATCCACATAGACTTATGCCAGGGTCTCAAACAAAACATGCTCAAAACGGTCTGCACCTCTCCTCAAATAGATCCTGCCATCTGACTTCTCCCTTCCTCCCACTCACTCAGGACTGGAGACTTGGTCTCTTCTACATCATCCCTTTCCTATCCTGCATACAATCATTTGCCCTCAAAACTTCTACGTTCATCAGCTTTTTCAGCCTGAATGCTAGTATCTTCATTTAGTTTCCTATATGATTCAGTGAACTCATTCCTAAAGGTATATGTTTAGAATTTAACCAGATCAAGTGTATTCAGGTTAATTTGTTTCCATACATTTGTAATAGCTTAAGAATCATTGTGGAAAAATTATTGTGGCAGAAGCAATATAGCAAGTTAGCATCTGTCAAGTCAGTTGGGATCACTGGTTGGACTAAAAATAATAATAACAAAAAAAGGACAATCCTCGCCATGTAAAGAAAAAGTAATGTCTCATTCCTTAATGATTCCCTAGGCCATCCACAGGCTATCCCCTGAAACAGTGGCTCAGTCCTAGTCCTAATCCCCACATATCTTGCCACCAAATCTTTGACAAATCCATATCAGAAACCACAACAACCACAAATCACATCTGAGGACACCCCATTCTGATGAACCTATGAGACAAAGCAGGGATGCCTCTTAGGGACCTGCCATGCACTCCCACCCTCACCCCCAAGCATGGAAATAAGAAAAGTCTTGAGTTCCTTTAGGGGAAATTTTGGGCACTTAGCTAGCCCTGAGGATTAAGTGAGCAACTTGACAAGCAAAAGGGTGATAACAATAGCCAAGGAAGTTAGAGTCATGAGATGTTTGTTTCCCTATAGAAACTAAAGATAACATCGTAATACATGTCCCTAACTTGTTTTTCAGAAACCCAGACCCCCATGGGCCCCCATCAAACAGATCTGCTGGCAGGCAGACCTCAAATAAAGGGGAACTGAGGACTGAACTCTGACCACCAAAGGGGAACTAAGGACTGAATTCTGACCACCATTCTATCTTCTGAAGTCCTTCCTGAGGGTCTGAGTTCTCGTGGGTGAGGAGGTTACACCCACGAGTCAGGGCTAACATTCCTTTCTGCTGATCCCAAAATTTTAAACAAAGCTTCTCTTCCTTAACCAATTGCAAATCAGAAAATCTTTGAATCTACCTATGATCTGTAAACCCCTGCTTAAGATATCCCCCCCTTTTAATGCCAAACCAATGTATAGTTTCCATGTACTAATATACAAATTTGCCTGCAACTTCTGCTTTCCTGAAAATTTCCCGTGCCTTTAAAAGCCCTTGCTTGCAAACCACTGAGGAGGTTAGGTCTTAAGCATGAGCTGCCCAATTTTTGCTTGGTGTCCTGTAAATAAACACCCTCCTTTTCCTGCTGCAAACGTCAGTGTGGATGTTCAACCTTACTGTGCTGGGTGAGCAGACCCCAGTTCAGTTCAGTTCAGTAACACCTGTAACGTTTACACCTTGGAATTGTTGCCACCAACTACTCCCTTGATTAATAGTACCATTTTTATTTCTATTACTAGGTCAAGCTTTTAAAAAGTTTCCACCTTGTAGCTTTTCCTCATTCAGGCACTTCTTTTAATCCTGACACTGTCAGATTTTAGCTACCTAACCTAATTATTGAAACTCTCTTCCTGACATCATGCACCTCTGGTTTTCCTCTTATCTCTGTGTAGGAGGTGGATTCTCCTCTATAGGCCCATTGATATAGTTTCTCAAAGCTTACTCTGTCCGAGGCCCCTTTTTCTTCTCTCTCTGTAACTTTTCCTATGAGGCAACCTCACCCACTTCCATGAATGAATATTAAAAGTGGTATAACTCCACCCCAGATCTCTCCTTTGAGGTTCAGACCAGCATATCCAACATCCTACTTAACAAATATCTTCCAAGTTTCAAAAACACCTCGAATTCCACAGGTCCAAGTGTGATCTTATGCTTTCTTTCCAATATCTGACCCTCTTTTAGTGTTTCTTACTTTTTAAGTTAGTAGCTCCACCAAACTGGACATGATAGAAACCCAGGAATAATCTCTGGCATCTCCATGTGTGTTACTGTCCATAGTCAATCCATCAACAAGCTGGAGGCATCATGCTACCCAACTTCAAACTATTCTACAGGGCAACAGTAACCAAAAAAAGCATGGTACTGGTACAAGAACAGACACATTGACCAATGGAACAGAGCAGAGAACACAGAAATAAGACTGCACATCTACAACTATCTGGTCTGCCAAAAACAAGAAATGGGGAAGGATTTCCTATTCAATAAATGGTGCTGGGATAAGTGGCTAGCCGTATGCAGAAGACTGAAACTGGACCACTTCCTTAAATCATATAGAAAAATTAGCTCAAGATGGAGTAAAGACTTAAATATAGGCCGGGCGCGGTGGCTCACGCCTGTAATCCCAGCACTTTGGGAGGCCGAGGCGGGTGGATCACGAGGTCAAGAGATCGAGACCATCCTGGTCAACATGGTGAAACCCAGTCTCTACTAAAACTACAAAAAATTAGCTGGGCATGGTGGCACGTGCCTGTAATCCCAGCTACTCAGGAGGCTGAGGCAGGAGAATTGCCTGAACCCAGGAGGCGGAGGTTGCGGTGAGCCGAGATCGCGCCATTGCACTCCAGTCGGGGTAACAGGAGCGAAACTCCGTCTCAAAAAAAAAAAAAAGACTTAAATATAAAACCCAAAACTATAAAAAAAACAAAACCCTGGAAGACAGCATAGGCAATACCATTCAGGACATAGGCACAGGCAAAGATTTCATGACAAAGATGCCAAAAGTAATCATGACAAAAGCAGACATTGGCAAATGGGATCTAATTAAACTACAAAACTTCTGCTTAGCAAAATAAACCATCAACAGAGTAAGCAGACAACCTGGGAGAATGGGAGAAAATTTTTGCAAACTATGTATCCAACAAAGGTCTAATATCCAGCATCTATAAGGAACTTAAACAAATTTACAAAAAAAAAAACCCCATGAAAGAGTGGTCAAAAAACATGAATAGACACTTCTCAAAAGAAGACATACACATGGCCAACAATCATATAAAAAAAAATCACATCAGAGAAATGCAAATCAAAACTACGAGATACCATCTCACACCAGTTAGGATGGCTATTTTTAAAGTAAAAAACAGATGCTGAAGAGGTTGTAAAGAAGAAAGAACACTTACAGGCTGTTGATGGAGGTATAAATTAGTTCAGCCATTGTGGAAGACGGTGGTGATTCCTCAAAGACCTAAAGACAGAAATACCATTCCACCCAGCAATCTCATTACTGGATATATACCCAAAGGAATATAAATCATTCTATTATAAGGACACATGCATGCATATATTCATTGCAAAACTATTCACAATAGCAAAGACATGGGATCAACCTAAATGCCCATCAATGATAGACTGGATAAAGAAAACATGGTAGATATACACCATGGAATACTACGTAGCCATAAAAAAGAATAAGATCACGTCCTTTGCAGGCATGTGGATGGAGCTAGAGGCCATTATCCTTAGCAAACTAATGCAGGAACAGAAAATCAAATATTGCATGTTCTCACTTATAAGTGGGAGCTAAATGATGAGAACACGTGGACACATAGAGGGGAACAACACACACTGGGGCTTTTCAGAGGGTGGAGTGTGGGAGGAGGGAGAGGATCAGGAGAAGCAACTAATGGGTACTAGACTTAATACCTGGGTGATGAAATAACCCCCCATGACACAATGTTACCTATGTAACAAACCTGCAGTTGTGCCCATGAACTTAAAAGTTAAAAAAATAAAAAAATAAAATAAAGGTCTCCTTGAATCTAGTCTGTCCACCTTTAATTTATTCACCACGATTCGGACAGACCAATCACTAAATGAGAATCTGGGCATACAGTGTCTCCCCAAATAACTATCATTGGCTACTCATTGTTCTAAGTTTAAGGCTGTACAGTGACATGGTTTTCAAGGCCCTGATGATCTGAGACTTTAGTTACCCTTCCAGCCACTTTCTCCCTTACTTCTTGTACTTGAGCCACAGTAACCTTATTTCTGTGCCGTGAATGTGCTATAATATCTCTGCCACGGAGCCTGTGCACAGCCTGTTTGCTATATGATACCTTGTTTCTTTCTTCCACATACTTCAGAGCTCAGGCTAAACTTTACTTCCTTAGGGAAACCAGGTAGAAATGTTTTTCACATCAGAATACAAGCCAGGAGAGGGCTGCAGAGCAGGGAAGGGGGCATTTGTAGGACCTTTGTTGTCTTCTTCTCTATGTATCTTATATGTTGGCAGTGCCATACCTCTACTTTCCAAAACCCTCTGTGTCTCCTCCTATCCCCAGAAGTCATAGCTCCATACTTGGAAAACACAAGTCTGCCGTTCTGCATCATGGCCAAGCTCTGGTTGACAACTGATGAGTTTGAGATATGAAGAAAAACAATCAATTCTTTCATTGTTCCTATTGATCCTGGGATCAAGGAGTTTTTATTCTTATAGGCTCTGGGAGTGAAAACCAAGAAGTTTACTTTTTCAGCCCTTGTGGACACAGAACTCCAACAGTTCAACATTGGTTCTAAATTTAGAATTGCTGAAGTTAGAGAGTTTTGTTAGTCTGACAAATACAGTATTCTCCTGAGTCTAACATTTAGAGCTTACATATTTTTTTCCCATTCACAAAATGCTATAGGAAATGACTGCTATTTGGCTTGAGAATTTTAGTAGTGACTTTTTAAAAACTCCCAAGTCATTCTGACTTTGACCCTCTCCAGCCGAAGAATGACCAATGCATTTTAGTTCACCAGAACTTACCATTTTCCCCATGCTGTTCTGTCTTAGATTTCTTTTGGATTCTCTCCAGAGTTTAGTGTTTAAACTGCCATTTATGGGAACACATTTTGCTAATTGTGCTCCTATTTGGATAAGTCACATGAGCCACATTGCTAAGTTGTGACTACAACCTCAGCTGCTGCTGAACTGCCCAAGGCAGGGAAATAAATTGCACCAATCTGCTCCAGAAATGAGAGAATGGGGGAAAATCCTTAGATCTGATTAGATGTTAGTTTTCAACCATTTATGTGGGTTTTTTTTCCTTCTTAATGAAAACATTCTGTTAGCAAAAATTTAACCATCCCGAGAGTTTTGACAGGGTATGAACAAAATGAAAGTTTTAGTGTCCTCCTAATGTAGGCTCCTAGAATATCCATCCATCATTCTGTTCACGCCAGTAACACCCACACTTGTTCCTTGATTTACTGATTCAGTGATTCCCTAAGCAGTCTGTCTGTCTATGTATCTATGTGTCTGTCTATGTATGTATGTATGTATCTATATCTATCATCTATCTATTTCTATTATATCTCTCTCTCTATCATCTATCTATCTATCTATCTATCTATCTATCTATCTATCTATCTATCTCTGTCTCTATTCTTTTTCTTTTGAAGTAACTGGTGGGTCAATATATACATCTGTGAGTACCTATAATATGAATCCATGGTGAGAAAGATGAAATGTACTGGTTGCAAGAAATAAAACTTTTTGGGGGACAATTCCTGAATGAGACTCATTCATGACACGTGGACTTTATTAAAATAATGGTGCATGTGTCATCCTCTGATGGAAGAGCTGGACTGGGATGAACTGTGAGCTTGCTTGTTTGCAGATGCTGAAGCACATAGGCCAGATTCCTCATTTCTCACAAGCTCACATAGGTAGGCTTGCAGCATGGCATCTGCAAAACATGCTGCCCTAAGCACAAAAGTGGATTATCTGCTGCTTTTGGTTGACAGCAGTTATTTAAGGGAGGGACTATCAACAAGTTTCTACTTGCTACAATCTAGGGCTTGAATCCGTAGACCATACTCATCTGGCCTGAAAAGATATAACCAGACTGGAGAAAAGAATCTTACCTAATTAAAATGTTAAAATCCCGAGAGTGGCATAAGGCAGGAGGAAATAATAGACAGAGTATACTCAAAACTGGCTTTCTGCTTGCCAAGTAAGCACACGTAAAGGTAATGTAAATATATTTTCCCTAAAGGTGAGCTTCTGTCACCAATGCCAGAGTGGAAAACAAGACTGAAGTTGTTGAATAAAACAAATAACTGTAGGTAATAACAGTGCCACTAAAACTAGAGATGGTGCCAAGCTGCAGGTCATAGGGATGACTTCCTTTACAGATTTAAATTTCAACGTTGCTTTTGTTTTTCATGCCGATTCACCCAGAACTTGCCAAAGAAAGTCCCAGTAAAAATGTTCATGAAGTTTTTAGTAAAGTAGAAGACAAAAACGATTTGTTTCTGAGGCTTTCCTGAGTGATTTCTCTAAATTCTTCTTCAATCATCATTCTTTGGAAAATGAGTCTGTACTCCTGCAGGCTCTGAAGGTCAGGATAGACCAGCTATGACTTTTCCAGGAAGTGAGTAATAGTAAGACCAGGGGACTCATTTCTGGAGGCCTGGAGGAACTTTTCATTTCAGAAGCTGTAGGTGTGGTTTTCCCCTCCAAATGGCTTTAGGGAGTTCCAGAGGCGTGTATAGACTTGAAATGGGAATAGCCAACCTAAAGTATACTTGCCCTGGAGGTTCTACAAACCTTTCTCAGCTCTTACCCTGGGTTTCCCCACCCAGAGTGGCTGTTCCTTTATATTCCTTCTCACTCCTTTCTTCTCTTTCACCCATTCCTCCAACCATTCCTCCCCACCAACTCCAAATCTTAATACCCATACAAAAACCTGAGAATTCTTTGAATAAGTATCACTTAGAATTCTTTCTTCCTGGAAAATACGGAAGGAGACTGCTGCCAAATGCTGTTTGTAAGACTCACACCCAAGCTATAGCCATGGAAAATTCATAAGAATCATTGCTGGGAGGGGAACACATTCATAATTCTTTAAAAATTCATGTTCTTTTTGGAGAAAACTTGACAGTTTTAGTGTTAAAATACAGGTACATGGCTTCATTTTCTTCATTCATTCACTCAATAAAAATTTATTACGCACCTACTATATGCCAGATGTGGTGTTAGAAGATATCGTGATGGAAGGCACAGTCGCTGCCCAGAAGATTTTATGATTTGGTGAAGAAGAGAAGTAAGAAAAACAATAATTATAATATAGTGCTATAAAGACTATGAGAGATGTTGTAGTCAGTATGCCATGGGTAGTTAAGAAAGGTTAAGTCCTCAATGCTGAGTAGGAGTTAATGAGACTGTGTGTGTGTATATATATATAT
>NW_016107604.1:404418-424267 GCF_001604975.1 Cebus imitator
ACACCGCATGTTCTCACTCATAGGTGGGTGTTGAACAATGAGAACACATGGACACAGGGAGGGGAGCACTACACACTGGGGTCAGTTGGGGGGAAATAGGGGAGGGACGGTGGGGGGTGGGGAGCTGGGGAGAGATAGCAAGGGGAGAGATGCCAGATGTAGGTGATGGGGAGGAAGGCAGCAAATCACACTGCCACGTGTGTACCTATGCAAACAGTCTTGCATGTTCTTCACATATACCCCAAAACCTAAAATGCAATAAAATAAATAAATGGGGAAAAAAAAAAGAAAGACCGCTTTCTTGGCAGTGTGGGAGATAGATGACAGATTGGAGACGGTGAACACTGTGCATCAGCTGGCAGGCTGTCTACAGTGTTTAAGGTATGAAGGACTCAAGATAGCTTTAGAAGGATAGAGATGAGTTTGTGGTATTAAGAAACACTGACAAACTAAAATTCATAGAACTTGAGCTTCATTGGATGTGGGTAGTTTTGTGAAAGTTTCAAGCTGCTGGGAAATATACCACAGGAGAGTCAGAAAACAATAGCTTGGTTTTCCTATCTATATACAGCAGAACTGCATTTGGGCCTCCCTACATTGTGGTTGGAGCAGTCACCTGCATGTCCTCTGCACAGAGATGATGTGAAGGAGTCAGAGTTACTGTAAGAACAAAGCTGCTGTTTGAGGCTAGCCAGTGAGAGGTGATTTTCCCCCTGACACCAAATATCTGGTGTCTTTTCCAGCACCACTTCTCTACTCTCCTACACCAACTGGTTGTCCTACAATTTGATTCAATTCTGACACTAGCATCAGATTCCACAGGCTTCGTACCACAAGACTGCCCTTACTTCAGACACCAGTCATAAATATTGAGTGTTGAGGGCACTCACTCTTCTGCCTGACTCCGCTACAAAGTCAGGGATTCTCATAACTCCCTTCCTCAACTATGATAATTTGCTAGATGGATTCCCAGAACTCAGGAAAATGCTATACTTAACTATTACAGTTTATTATAAGGGATACGAATGGACATCAGATGAAGAGGTACATAAGGTGAAGTCTAGAAGGGTCCTGAGCTCAGAAGCTTTTGTCACTGTGTAATTGACATGTGCCATCCTTCCAGCATGTGGATGCTTGCCAAATCGAAAGCTCTCTGAACCCCTGCGTCTAGGGGTTTTATGGAGGTTTTATTACATAAACATGATTGATAAAATCATTGGCCATTGGCGATTAACTGGATATCCAGTCGCTCTCCCCTCCCTAGAAGCTGGGGCATGGGGCTGAAAGTTCCAAGCTTCTAATCAAGGTTTTGCCATTCTGGTGACTAGCTATTATTCTGAAGCTATCTAGGAGCCCATCAAGCGTCACTTCACTAGAACAAAAGACACTCCTATCTCACCTATTACTCAGGAAATGCAAAATATTTTAGGAGCTCTGTGCTAGGAACCAGAGACAAAAAGACCAAATATATATATATATATTTTTTATTGCACCACAGCAAGAAAAGAACAACAGGAATTTGTGCAATAGTCCGAGAAACCCAAAGTTGGAACTACATGGCACCCTGCCATGTGCAGCCAACCTACCAGCTTGATGTAGGAGGGGAAAAGATGATGAAGTGGGTCCTTCAGCTGCCCAGGTGACTAGAAACAGAAAAAAAGGAGATACTGTCTGGGAAAGGTGAGTCAAGCCTCTTTAAAGATCTTCCTCTAAGTTTCTCTTTGAGTTTTCATTTTGGGTAAATTTTGTGGATGCTCAAAACTTCAGCCAATTTGGTCACTTGATGGGAAATGAGAAAACTCCACCAATGTTGAAATTTTTCTCCCAAATCTGAGCCTGCCTCTATATGGGCAATGACAGGCAATATTATTACTTTGTGTTCATGCAAGGCCTTGAGCTTGAGAGTCTTCATGCCATGTAGAGCAAACATAAATCATGTTCTCCTGAGCAAAAGTGTGATGAGTTGACACTGAGATTATGGGAAGGGAGCTACTGGGATTTTAGAACTTGGGAAAATTGCTGGTGTTGTTCAACTTTAGATGGGCTAAAGTTACCACCAAAAGCCACTTTCTAAAGCATATTACACACTAATAAGGCAGAAGAGGAAAACGGATCAAACTTTATTTAGTATTTTCTTTCCTCTCCATGGTGCCCCCAATTTCTCCTCTCCTTCTCTCCATATGCTTGCTTCCAACTTTCAGCAAATAATCAATAGATTCAATTCTTTATGGTTAAGTTTCTTTGCTTATTTCCCATAGGAGCATATGCATTTCAGTAAATGTCAGTGTCGTCATTCAAAAATCTGAACATGTAATGGAATGTGTTTGGAACTTAGGAAGGCGATGGAAGACTCACCCTAGTAGGCAAACACCTATTGTACTCATCCTACCTTTCTGCAAGAAATGATCCTGGCATTTTTAACACTAAGGAGTAAAGCAGAAATCTACACCATTAACTGTAGGTCAAATTCCATTAAGGTGAATTCCAAGAGCTGTCCATATTCTTTAACTCTGCTGGAATGTGGTTCTATTTACTGGCAGATGAACTGAGCAAACTCAACACTAGTTTGGAAATAGTTAATGTAATAGAACAGATGATCTTAAAAGTCCCCAATTCTAAACTGCTGTGAACTCTATGCATTAGATTCCTATTAAATTCTACCTGTGACCAGGGGAAATGGTTAACACAGTGGCAGAAGCTTAGCTTTACTTGCTGGCTTTCAACTATTCTTTTTGTTAAAGTAATGCATTACATGTTATAAAATCCATTATATAATGAATATATAAAATATGAAGTAAGTCTCCCTGACAACCCTGGATTCTCTTTCCAGAGTCAACCTTGTTACTATTTTCTTATAAATCTTCCCAGATGTTTTCTCTTCGCACACAGAATCTTGGTCTTTTTAAGGTAAGAAATTTCTCATATTACTGCTAGAAACAGACATAATAAGCACTATAGTTTATATTTTGATATATTTAACTTATTTATAGTATCTCTGGTTAAAAGTTTGTTTTAAAAATTTCAAAAATATGCATATAAGAAATACAATATTCTTGGACTATTTAAACTTGAGAATTTTTGAAATATTTGAATTTTATTGGTAGTTAAGTTCTTTTTAAAACACAGTGACATTAGTCAAAGATATATTTACACTAAATTAAAAGTGAACTAATTAATGACAAGAATGTGTTTTTAACCTGTCTTCAGACAGGGCACACATGTCAGGTGGTTTGTATTTCATGCTGTTTCATTAATGGAGTTCATATTATTTGATACAATACATAGTTTCAAAAAATCCTTCAGTATGGTTGATGTGCTCTGTGAAGCTGTGACTATCTGAGATATTAGTAACTTCCTGGCACAGTGCTTTCTGGAAGAACCACTCCCAGCTCTATTCTGTGTCTTGCAAATGACAAATTCCATAATAGTGGGAAGATATTACAGCATAGTTAGTAGTAATGGTCAAATAAGAAGATCTGTGAGATTTTAGCTTTGTTAATTTTTGAAGAGAAGAATCTCAGGGAAGCGACTCTTTAACTTCCTGAAATGTCTCTTAACAAACTATTTTTAGCCGTGCAGAAAACCTAGACGCCAAGCTCTTCATTGTTGCTAAATGCTAAGCTCTGTAAGTCAGCCAGACCTCCTGCTGTCTAAATTGATCGTGTTAACCAGATAGTTGCTAGGTTTCCACTTCAACCTGAAATAATTCTTCCAGAGACCAGATGGAACATGTTGAGATGAAAAATCCAACTGCTGCATAAAGTTCTTATATCATTAATGGGTTATGCCCATGAAAACACTGTAAAACAGCTTGTTCTGATAAATAGTGGTTTGTTGCTGCACCTTTGTTGTACATGGAACATTCTCCAGCATAGATCCATATGCTAGGCCGTAAAACAAGCCTTCATAAATTTAAAAGTATTGAAGTCATACAAAGTATGTTATCCAACCACAATGGAGTGAAATTAGAAATCAATAACAGAAAAATTTGGAAATACAAATGAAATTAGAATATACTTTGAGATGAACAAAAGTTAATACATAATATACAAAAATTTGAAGGATGCAGCTAAAGCAATGATTAGAGAGAAATTTATAGCTTTAAACACCTATGTTGAAAAGAAGAAAGATCTCAGATCAATAACCTAATTTTCTACCTCTAGAAACTAGAAAAATAAGAGAAATTAAACTCAAAGAAAGAAGATGGAAGAAAAGAATAAAGATTACAGCAGAAATTAATGAAATAGAGAATAAAAAAACAATAGAGAAAATCAACAAAAGCAAAAGTTGAGTCCTAGAAAATATTAACAAAATGGACAAGCTTTTAGCTAGACTGACCAAGATAAAAAGAGAGAAGACTCAAATTACTAAACAGGATGAAAGAGGTGATATTACTGTCAACTTTTTTTTTTGAGACGGAGTTTCACTCTTGTTACCCAGGCTGGAGTGCAATGGCACGATCTCAGCTCACCGCAACCTCCACCTCCTGGGTTCAGGCAATTCTTCTGCCTCAGCCTCCTGAGTAGCTGGGATTACAGGCACTCGTCACCATGCCCAGCTGATTTTTTGTATTTTTAGTAGAGACGGGGTTTCACCATGTTGACCAGGATGGTCTTGATCTCTTGACCTCGTGATCCACCCGCTTTGGCCTCCCAAAGTGCTGGGATTACAGGCGTGAGCCACCGCGCCCGGCCTACTGTCAACTTGATAGAAATAAAAAGGATGATAAGGAAATACTATGAGCAACTGTACACCAACAAATCAGATAGCATGGATGAAATGAAAGAATTCCTAGAAAGACCCAAACTATCAATGCTGCTTCAAAATTTAAATAGAAAATCTGAATAGATATATAAGAAGAAATTGAATTAGTAATCTAAAAATTTCCCACAAAGAAAAGGTCATTCCCAGATAGCTTTACTAATGAATTCCACAAAACATGTAAAGACAATTTAATAGTATTTTTTCACAAAATCTTCCAAAATATAGAAGAGGAAGGCCACTGGCTAACTTATTCCATGAGGCCAGTTTCACTCTGATAGTAAAACCAGACAAAACATCATAATAAAAGAAAACTACAGGCCACTATTCCTTATGAATTATATTAATCTGTTCTCATGCTGCTATGAAAGACTACCTGAGAGTGGGTAATTTATGAAGAAAAGAGGTTTAGTTGACTCACAGTTCCACAAGATGTACAAGAAGCATGACTGAGGAGGACTTAGGAAACTTACAATCATGGTGGAAGGTGAAGAGGAAGCAAGCACATTCTTCACATGGCCAGAAGGAGAGAGGGTGAGTGAAAGGTGAAACAACCAGATTTCATGTGAACTCTATCATGAGACAGCATCAGGGGATGGTGCTAAACCATTAGAATCCACCTTCATGATTCACTCACCTCCCACCAGGCCCCACCTCCAACACTCAGATTCACAATTCAGTATGAGATTTGGGTGGGGACATAGAGCCAAATCAAATCATGAATATATATCCTTAACGAAATGCTCACAACATATAAAAAGGATTATGTTGTGACCAAGTGGGACTTATCTCAGGAATACAAGGTTAATTTGACATCAGTCAATCAATGTATTACCACATATTGACAGAATAATGGACAAAAACCACACGATCATTTCCATAGATGCAGAAAAAGCATCTGCTAAGATCCTACACCTCTTCATGATAAAAAATTAACCTCTCAACAAACTGGAAATATAAAGAAACTTCATAATTCTGGTAATGGTCATCTACAAAACACTGACAGCTAACATCATATTTAATAATGACAACTTCTCCCCAGTCTTGGAAGCAAAAGGAGGATGTCCACTCTCACCAATTTTGTCCAACATTGTGCTGGAGTTTATAGCCAGGATAACTAAACAAGAAAAAGAAATAAAAAGCACCTAGATTAGAATGTTAGAAATAAGACAATTTCTGTTTTTAGATGATTTGATCTTGTATATTGAAAATAATAAAGAATACACCAAAAAACCTATTTAAACTAATTTTAAAAATTCAGTAAGGTTTCAGGGTACAAGTTCAATATATAGAAATTGTATTTCTATACATTAACAATAAACTATCTGAAAATAAAATTAAGAAAATAATTTCATTTTTAATAGCATCAAAAAGAACAAAATAATTAGAAATAAATTTAACAAAATAAGTGTAAAATGTATACTCTGAAAACTATAAAAGATTGTTAAAATAAATGAAAGAAAACCTAAATAAATGGAATGTCATTCCATGTTCATGATATGAAAGACTTAATATTGTTAACATGGCAATACTCCCCCAATTGATCTACAGATTCAATACAATCCCTATGAAAATCCTAGCTAGCTTTACACAAGTTAATTCTAAAATTCATATGAAAATTCAAGGTTCTCAGAATGGTAAAACAATCTTGAAAAAGAAGATCAGAGTTAAAGAACCCACTATTTCCAATTTCAAAACTTACTGTAGAGATACAGTAATTACAACAGCATGGTACTGGCATAAAGATGGATGTACAGATCAATAGAATAGAATTCAGAGTCTAACAAAAACCTCACATTTATAGCCAATTGACGTTTGACAAGGGAGTCAAGTCAATTCAATAGGGAAAGAATAATCTTTTTAACAAATGGGACTGGGACAATTGGATATCCATATGCCAAAAAAAATTGAAATTAGACCTCTATCTCAAACCATATACAAAAATTAATTCAGAAGGGATTACAGACCTAAATGTAAAAGCTAAAACTATAAAACACTTAGAGGAAAATAAGGAGTAAATCTTCATGATCTTGGGTTAGGGAAAGCCTTCTTAGATATGAAATCACAAGCATGAGCAACAAAAGAATAAATAGATAAATTAGATTTCACCAAAATCCAAAGCTTTTTCTCCAAAGGACACGACAAAAAATGTGAAAACATAACCAACTGAATGGTAGAAAATATTTGTAAATCATATATCTGATAAGGAACTTGTATCTAAATGGTATGAATAACTGTTAAAGCTCAACAATAAAAACACAAATAACTCAGTTATAATATGGTTAACAGATCTGAATAAACAGTTCTCCAAGAAGATATACAAATGTCCAATAAGCACATGAAAAATGCTCAATATCATTAGCTTTCAGGGAAATGCAAATTGAAACCACAATGAGATGCGACTTCACACCCACTAGGACGGCTGCAATGAAAAAGATGAGTAAGAATGAGTATAGATGAAGATGTGGAGAAGCTGGAAAGTAATACAGTACTGGTGGAAATGTAAAATGGTACAACTGCTTTGAAAAAAAGGTTCGGCAGTTTCTCAAAACATTAAACATAGAATTACCATAGGCACTAGTAACTCCACTTTGTTTCTTTCTCATTTATTTTCAAATAAATACCCAGTAATAAGACGGATTAGTAGTTGCCTTTGTGAGGAAAGAGATAGCATGTTTGTAAAAGAGGCACAAAGAGCCTTCTGGGAGAACTGAGTGAAGATAATACGGGGTATGTTTGCTTTTGTGATAATTTGCTTAGGATTTGTGCATCCTCCTTTCTGTACATATGATTTACTTCAATTGAAAAAAAAAGAAAAAAATATGTCTGGAACACCAGATACTCTTCTGTGTACCTCATAAATGTTGTCATTCTTCATAACAACCTTCTAAGTTAGGTACTATCATCATCCCTCTATTACACATGAGAAAACAGAGATGCGGGGGGATTAAGGTACTTGCCACAACTGATGAATCACAAGGCTAGTATTAAAACCTGGCACCTGACTCAAGAGACCATACTTTAAACCATGAACTACACTGCCTCCCATATGAAAATAAAATATTTGAAACATTTTAATAATAATTAGTCTTCCTTTGGGAACATGAAAGGATGTCCCTTTCAACCCTGCTTTTCTTTCTTTAGTCTGTTTTATTAATTAATTACTTAATTCGTTTTTTAATATTTTAACTGAAAATGTTTTCTCACTTTCGGTGAGGTACAATTTATAAATAAAAATGTATATATTTACAGTGTACAACGTGATGTTTTGTTATACACCATGAAATGATTACCACAATAAAGCTAATTAACATGTTTATCACCTCATATATTTACAATTTTTTTAATGGTAAGAACACCTAAGAATGACTCTCTTAGCAAATTTCAAGTATATAATAAAATATTATCAATTATAGTCACCATGCTGTACATTAGATTTACAGAACTTATTTATCCTGCACAACAAAAATTTTGTACCCTTTGACCAACATCTCTGCATTTCCCTTAACCCCGAACCCCTGGCAACAACCATTCTACTGTCTGCTTCTATGAGTTCAACTTTTTAGATTTCACATATAAGTGAGATTATGTAGTATTGGTCTTTCTGTTCCTGGCTTATTTTACTTATCACAATGTCCTCTAGGTTCATCCATCTTGTTGCAAATGACAAGATTTCTTTCTTTATAAAAGCTGAATAATATTCCAGTTGTGTGTGTGTGTGTGTATATCACATTTTCTTTATCCAGTCATATGTTAATGAACACGTAGATTGATTTTATATCTTGTATTTGTGAATAATGCTGCAAATAATATGGGTGTGCAAATAGCTACATAAGATACTGATTTTATTTCATTTGGCTATGCAGACAGTCCCCAACTTATGATGGTTCAACTTAGGATTTTTCAACTTTAAAATGGTGTGAAAGTGATATACATTCAGTACACTCCTCAATTTATAATGGGGTTACATCCCACAGGTGTAACACCATCATAAGTCGAGGAGCATCTGTGTACCCAGAAGTGGGATTACTGAATCACCATGGTAATTCTATTTTTAATTTTTTGAGAAAACTCTATATTGTTTTCTAGAATGGCTATAACAATTTACATTTCCACTGACAGTGTATAAAGGTTCCCTCTTCTCCCACATCCTTGCCAACACTTGTTATCATTTGTCTATTTCATAATAGCCATTCTAACAGGTGTGAGGTAATAGCTCATTGTGGCTTTGATTTGCATTTTTGATGATTAGTGTTTTTGAGCACATTTTCATATACCTGTTGGCCATCCATAAGTCTTTTTTTTTTTGAGAGATAACTATTCAGGTCCTTTGCCAAATTTTAAATTGGGTTATTTGTTTTCCTTCTATTATTTGAGTTCCTTATATATTTTGGATATTAACTCTTTATGAGATGTATGGTTTGCAAATACTTTCTCCCATTCTGTAGGTTGCCTCTTAGATCTGTTGGTTGTTTTCTTTGCTGTGCAGAAGCTTTTTAATTTGATGTAATCTCAATTGTGTTTTTGCTTTTGTTTCCTGTGCTTTTGGTGTCATATTCAAAACATCATGACCAATACCAAAGTCAAGGAGTTTTCCCTTATGTTTCCTTCTAGGAGCTTTATGGTTCAGGTCTTATGTTTAACTCTTTAACGCATTGTAAGTTGATTTTTGTGTATGATGTGAGATAAGGGTCCAATTTCATTCTCTTGTGTGTGAATATACTGTTTTCCCATCACCATATTAAAGAGACGATTCTTTCCCATTGTGTGTTCTTGGCAAGTTTGATAAAGATCAATTGACTGTAAATGTGTAGACTTATTTCTGGCCTTTCTATTCTGTTCCACTGGTTTATATGTCTGTTTTTATACCAGTACCATGCTTTTTTGATTACTACAGCTTTGTAGTATATTTTAAGATCAATTAGTGTGATGCCTTTAGCTTTGTTTTCTTGCTCAAGATTACTCTGACTATTCAGATTATTTATAGTTCTATTAATATATGAATTCTAGGATAGCTTTTTCTATTTCTGTGAAAAATGGCATTGGAATTTTGACCAAAATTTCATTGAAGTCTGGGGATGTGGGGACTTGTCTGGCTTTGGGGTAAGCCTAGAACTTGGGTCTGCAGGCACCAGCCTGAGCCTGGAGCTATTTACACACTCTGGCACTATGTTGGGCCTGAAGCCTGAGTCTGCAGGCGATGGCCTGGACCATGTGCTCATAAGTACGGGTCTGGTGGCTAGGGGAGCAGGGTCTGGCCTCATGCTGGTGTGGGCCTGGAGCTTGGGTCTATGGGGGCTGGCCTGGCATTGGGATTGGCCTGGGGGTTGGGTCTGTGGGAGCCTGCCTGGAGCCTGAAGTGTCTCAAGATACTATGGGCAGGGCATGGTGGCTCACGCCTGTAATCCCAGCACTTTGGGAGGCCGAGGTGGGCGGATCACGAGGTCAAGAGATCGAGACCATGGTGAAACCCCATCTCTACTAAAAAATACAAAAATTAGCTGGGCATGGTGGCACACACCAGTGGTCCCAGCTACTCGGGAGGCTGAGGCAGGAGAATTGCTTGAACCCAGGAGACAGAGGTTGCAGTGAGCCGGGATCGCGCCACTGCACTCCAGCCTGGCGCCTGGCAACAGAGCAAGACTCTGTCTCAAAAAACAAACAAACAAAAAACAAAACAAAACGAAACAAAACAAAAGATTCTGTGTTATTTCCCTTTGCGTTCTTTCTTGCTCCATTGGTTGTTCAGAAGTATGTTGCTTAATTTCCACGTGTTTGTAATTTTTCCTCACATTATTGATTTCTAGTTTAATGCCACTGTGGTCCAAAAACATACTTGATATGACTTCAATCTTCTTAAACGTGTTAAGATTTGTTTTGTGGCCTTACATATTATCTACCCTAGAGAATGTTTCATATGCACTTGAAAAGAATGTGTATGCTGCTACTGTTGGAGTTACCACTGCCTTTCAACGTCATACTGGAAATCCTAGCTAATAAAGTAAGAGAAGAAAAAAATAAAAGTCATACAGATTGAGAAGGAGGAAACCAAATTGTCTTTGTTCACTGATGACATAATCATCTATGTAGAAAATCTAAAAGAATCAACAAAAATCTCCTGTAACTAATGAGCAAATATAGCAAGATTTCAGGATATGAGGTTAATATATAAAAGTTAATTATTTTCTTATATACCAGCAATGAACAAGTGGAAGCTGAAACTAAAATTACTTTATCATTATATTAACAGCTCCAAAAATGAAATACATAGGTATAAACCTTAAAAAATGTATAATATCTATATAAGGCATACTATAAAGCCCTGATAAAAGAAATCAAAGAAGAAAATAGATATCATGTGTCCATGGAAAAGAATATTCCATATTGTCAAGATATCAGTTCTTTGCAACTTCATCCTTCTATTCAATGCAATCCCAATAAAAATATCAGCAAGTTATTTTGTGGATATCAGCATAATTATTTTAAAATTTATATAGTGAGGCAGAAGACCTAAAATAGCCAACTCAATATTGAAAGAGAAGAATCAAGCAAGAGGACTGGCATTACCCAATCTCAAGACTTAATATAAGCCTACAGTAATAAAGACAGTGTGGTATTGGTGAAAGAATAGAGAAATAGATAAATAGAACAGAATAGGGAACCTAGATTCATATAAATATGGTCAACAGATATTGGATAATATAGCAAAGGCAATACAAGAGAACAGAGATAGCATTTTCAAAACATGGTGCTGGAACAACTGGACATTCATATGCAAGAAAGTGAATTTACATACAGACTTTAACACCCTTCACAAAAGTTGATTCAAAAAGGATCAGAGACCTAAACGTAAAAAGAAAAACTACAAAATTCCAAAAGATAACTTAGGAGAATTCGTAATTGAACTTAGCTGTGGCAAGATGTTTTTGAATGGAACGTCAAAAGCATGTTCCATGAAAGAAAGAATTGATATAAAAAGAATTAAAAACATAAACAACATGGTCATCCCAACAGAAGCAGAAAAGGCTTTTGATAAAATTAAACATCCCTTAATGTTAGAAACTCTCAACAAACTAGGCATTGAAGGAATGTACCTCAAAATAACAAGAGCTATCTATGACAAACCTACAGCCAATATCATCTTGACTGGGCAAAAGCTGAAAACATTCTCCTTGAGAACTAGAACAAGATAAGGATGTCCACTCTTACCACTGCTATACAACTTAGTAATGGAAATTCTAACCAGAGCAATCAAGCAAGAAAAAGAAATAAAAGACATCCAAATTGGAAGAGAGGAAGTGAAACTATCTTTGTGTGCAGATGATAAGATTTTATACCTAGAAAACCCCATAGTCTCTGCCCCAAAACTCCTATATCTGATAAACAACTTTGGCGAAGTTTCAGGATACAAAATTTATGTAAAAAAATTAGTAGCATTTCTGGCTGGGCGTGGTGGCTCACGCCTGTAATCCCAGCACTTTGGGAGGCCAAGGTGGGTAGATCACGAGGTCAAGAGATCGAGACCATCCTGGTCAACATGGTGAAACCCCGTCTCTACTAAAAATACAAAAAATTAGCTGGGCATGGTGGCACGTGCCTGTAATCCCAGCTACTCAGGAGGCTGAGGCAGGAGAATTGCCTGAACCTAGGAGGCAGAGGTTGCAGTGAGCCGAGATTGCGCCATTGCACTCCAGCCTGGGTAACAAGAGTGAAACTCTGTCTCAAAAAAAAAAAAAAAAAATTAGTAGCATTTCTATACACCAACAACGTCCAAGCTGAGAGCCAAATCAAGAATGCAATCCCATTTCTAGTAGCCACACATTGAATAAAATGCCTAGGAATACAGCTAATCATAGAAATAAAAGATCTCTACAATTAGAATTACAAAACACTGCTGAAAGAAATCAGAGATGACACAAACAGTTGGAAAAACATCCCATGCTTATAGATAGGAAGAATCACTATTATTAAAATGACGATACTGCCCAAAGCAATTACAGATTCAATGCTATTCCTATCAAAATACCGATTTTCACAGAATTAGAAAAATCTGTTCTAAAATTTATATGGAAGCAAAGGAGAGCCCAAATAGCCAAAGCAATCCTAAGCAAAAAGAACAAAGATGGAGGCATCACATGACCCAATTTCAAATTATACTACAATGTTGTAGTAACCAAAGCAGCATAGTACTGGTCCAAAAAAATATAGATAGACCAATGGAACAGAATAGAAAGCCTAGAAATAATGCCATGCACTGACAACCATCTGATCTTCTACCAGGTCAACAAAACAAGAAATGGAGAAAGGACTTCCTATTTCATAAATGGTTTTGGAATAACTGGCTAGCCATAAGCCGAAGATTGAAACTGGACTGCTTCCTTACACCATATAGAAAAATAAACTAAAGATGGATTAAAGACATACATATAAAATGTAAAACTATAAAAACCCTGGAAGATAACCTAGGAAATACCATTCTGGACATAGGACCTGGCAAAGATTTCATGATGAAGGTGCCAAAAGCAATTGCAACCAAAAGTTGACGAATGGGAACTAATTAAGCTAAGGAGCTTCTGCACAGCAAAAGAAATTATCAACAGAGTCACAGACAACCTGCAGAATGAGAGAAAATATTTGCAAACTATCCATCTGACAAAGTCTAATATCCAGCATCTATAAGGAATGTAAACAAATCAACATGCGCAAAACAAACCTCCCTATTAAAAAGTTGGCAAAGGACATGAATAGACATTTTTCAAAAGACGACATACACACGGCCAGCAAGCATATAAAAAATGCTCAACAGCAATAATTATTAGAAAAAGGGAAAGAAAAACCACAATGAGATATTAAATAAAATGTAAAAATGTAAATAAAAACCACACCAATCAGAATATCTACTAGTAAAAAGTAAAAAAATAACTGATGTTGGCAAGGTTGCTGGGAAAAGAGAATGCTTATACACTCTGGTGTGAATGTAAATTAGTTGTATGGCAATTTCTCAAAGAAGTCAAAACAGAAATATCATTTGACCCAAGAATCCCATTATTGGGTATGTACCCAAAGGAATATCAATCTTTTACCATAAGGACATGTATGCACGCATGTTCATCACAGCATTATTCACAGTAGTAAAGATATGGAATCAACCTAAGTGTCCACCACTGGTGGATTGGAAAAAGAAAATGTGGTACATATACAAAGGAATATAAATTAATCTATTATAAAGATACATGCACGTGTATGTTCATTGCAGCACTATTCACAATAGTAAAGACATGAAATCAACCCAAATGCCCATAAATGATAGACTGGGTAAAGAAAATGTGATACATATACATCATGGAATACTATGCAGCCATAAAAAGGAATGAGATCATGTCCTTTGCAGGGACATGGATGAAGCTGGAAGCCATTATCCTCAGCAAACTAACACAGGAACAGCAAACCAAACACCGCATGTTCTCACTTCTAAATGGTAGCTGAACAATGAGAACACATAGACACAGTGAGGGAAACAATACTTACTGAGGCCTGTTGGGGGAGGGCAGTAAGGGGAGCATTAGGGAAAAAGCTGATGCATGCTGGGTTTAATACCTAGGTGATGGGTTGACAGGTGCAGCAAACCACTATGGCACATGTTTACCTATGTAACAAACCTGTATATCCTGCACATGTACCCCAGAACTTAAAAAATAAATTAATTAAAAAAGAAAATGTGGTACATATACACCATGGAATGCTATGCAGCCATAAACAGAAACAAGATAGTATTTTCTGCAGGAACGTGGATGGAGCTCACCTTCAGTCAAATAGACAGTTTGTTTACAAGTAGACGAAAATGTCCTTAAAATTAGTAAGGTATGAGATTGAAAAGCTTTCTTTAGTTAGAATTGGCATAATACAGTGACCAGAACTCTGGTTTAGGCATTAGGAGACATGGTGGTCCAACCCTGCTCTGCCTGATCTGTGAATATGGATATTACATGTCATTCCTCTGAGCCAGTAATTAATTGCTCCATCCACAATTCTACCAATAGAATATTTTTTTCATGAGAAGAGCTTAAAAAATAACAAAAGCCACATCCCTCTTCTCCACTTATAAAAAAAGGAAGAAAATTCTTTCTTAAGCTATTTTCTTCCTCTGGATTCATTTCTCTTACCTTCCCAACCTAAGCCATTGATTATCATTATTATATATTTTGAAAGGTACTCACGGAGCTTTTGGTGTTTCTCCTTCCCTCCTATACTCCTTCTTGGAAATCCTGTTAGCATTCTTCTTTCCATGCTTTTTACTTGAGGAAACTTTTCATGTTGTCTCTTAGGTTTATCTCATATTTATATATGCCAACCTCCTTCAACATACACATTTTACAATAAAACATGAGGTAAGAGAGAGAGAGAGAGAGAGACTGAGCTAGGGAGTGAGGGTGGAAAGAGGAAGGGGAAGAAAAAAGAAAGAAAAGAAGAAAAAGGAAATAAATTGTCCTAAGTACTGTTCTGCAGGCTGTACAAGAAGCATGCCACCAATATCTGTTTTGGTGAGAAACTCAGGAAGCTTCCACTAATGGTGGGAAGCAGAGGGAAGCAGAAATCACATGGTAAGAGACGGGGGAAGAAGGAGAGAGAAGGGGAGAAAAAGAGAGAAAGGGAGAGGGAGGGAGGAAGAGAGAGAAAGGGGGGGAGAGAGAGAGAGAGAGAGAGAAAGAAAGAAAGGGGAGGTGTGCCAGGATCTCTTTAACAGTCAGACCTGGAGGACATTTTGCTGTTCCTGAGGGATCCGCCCCCATGTTCCTTACACCTTCCCCCACCTCCAACATTGGGGATCACATTTCCACATGAGGTTTGGGGAGTCAAACATCCAAACTAGAGCACCTAGCAAAGATGAAAAAGATGTATCTTGTTGGTATCCAACTTTTCCGAAGCTTAGAGTTTCTTCCTCTGGAGAATTCAGCATTTGCTATACTTGAGAAAATGACAAAAGACAATCAAGGGCAAAACCCTAGACATTGCCTCCTTTTTCTCTCCATTCAAGTGTAAACGTCCCAAGAAGCTCTCGTATCAGTTAAAGTTTGACACATAGTTTTGGCAATTAATAACAGGCAAGGAAACTTTTTTCTCCTGATTTTTGCTAGAGGCAAATAGTTTCTAGACCTCTGAGAGTTCCCTAGTCTGGCAGTTGCTATGTGCTAGGATTTCCAGTCCTGGTAGTATTTTCATATTTTTTTTAAATTCAGGGGGCTATTTTCTGCTCTTGTTGTTTAGGAGAGGAGTTAGGTCTTTAAAAATGAGACTCCCCCCCCCAACACACACAACCCCAGGCAGATCCTTTTGTACCATTTCACCATTTGCCAGACCCCCTACATAATGCTGCAAACATTTGGACCATGCTGAGAAACCTTTAGTTAGAGCCACACTTCCACACCGTGAAGGTATTTCACATTAAACCAATGCATCTCCAAGACTTCTGTAGGCTTCAACAGGTACCTTTGCTAGTTTTACAACAGAAGAGAGAACAGGTGTGTGATGAGGTGATGACAGCTATGAAGAGAAGAGGCAGAATGGTGTGTGTGTGTGTGTGTGTGTGTGTGTGTGTGTGTGTATAATTGTATAGTGGGGATAGTAGGGCTCACTGGGTGTCAGCTCTTTTTCTTCTATTGTTACCATCTTTCTTCTTATTATTATTTTATTAGCCACATGTGAAACAATGGCTCCTTTCTGAAAAAATATAATAAAGCTGAAAGCCTTGGGTCACATCAAAGTTGATATTGGCCCTAAGATACAGTGATTAATAGATTACCTCTTTAATTCACCTCGTTCCTCTATGTTAACAACTAAAAGTATCTGTCAGTATAATAGGGAAAATATGCAAGCAAATATGATAAGTATTCTCCATGACAGCTGAGGACATCTGGGTGTTCCATCAAATTCGACCTCAAACTCTTGAAGTCTGACCTGCAAACAGAAAAATGCAAAGTTTAGATTAGATGAGTAATTGTATACTTGTTTTTTAAAAGACCCAGGCTTAACAAACAACTGTTGCAAATACAGTCTGATCATTGGATTCTATTTTATTTGTTCCTCATACAAGAGAAAGATGTTTTAAGCAACAGCTTCTTGAAAGCTGTTGAAAATTGTTCGCTTTGAAAAATGTTCTCTCATCACAAAAGAACACTTAGAAACTACCTATTCATTATCTTTCAACCTTCAGTGAAATCATAGCTGAGGGTGGAGAATAAAGCGAACTTTTTCTTCTCTTTAATTAAAATGAAATGAAAAATAGTTAAATGATGAATACAAAACTGATTTATTTTTTAAATCTTTCTCCTTCATTTTTATAGCTGATTCATGCTAATTCATTCCTATTTTAACCCCTAGTTAAATAACATAAAGTTTTAATCATAATATAGATAGGTAAAATGAAACAACTCACCTTTCCATGGTCAACTTCATTACCAGATTAGAGTGGGTTTTTAAAATACGTGTATTAACACTTGAATTATGAGAATGACAATAATAACAGGAAATGGAATCCCTTCTATAGTGTGAATCAAAAAGAGGTCAAAGCGGATTTCACTTGTTCCAGTCATCCACATTGCACACAGTGGCTGTGGTGGTTCTTTTAAAATGTATAATAATTAAATTCCATCTTCAAGTTAGCTGAGCTTTACCCTTGCATTCCCTGAATACACTTGGGTATGAAAAGAAGTGAGCCCTGTTAAATATAGAAGTCTAGCATGGAGATAAAAATGATATTCTTAAACTCCTATTTATTTTAAGAGCTTGGATTGTGCTGGGCTGGGCTAGATCAGATTACAAAAATTGTGTTTATTTCACTGTCTTCCTTTACTTACTTATTTAAAGTCATTATGCTTATCCTCTCAGTGACAGTGTAGTGTTGGACTGCATCTACCTCTTGGATCTCCCTAAGCTGCCCACCAGCTCCCCCTCTTCCCCAAGCAAATCTTTTTACACCGTTTCTTCCCTTGCTGGTCCTTCTTTTTGAAATGCAAATGACTCCTTGCACAATGCTGCAAACATTTGAACCAAATTGAGGACCCTTATTTACAGCCACATTTCCATACCCATGAGGGCATTTCACTTCAAATTAATGCATTTTCCAAGACTTCTGTAGGCTTCAATAGGCCTCACTGCCAGTTTTCCACCAAGAGGGAGGATATGACATAATAAGAAATATATATTTGGTCTCTGCTTCTGGTCTCAGACACAGAGCTCCTAAAACCCTTGTAATTTCCTGATAAGAGCATTTTTTTGTTATAATATTTGGTCTTAGTTCCTGGTTCCTGACACAAAAATTTCTAGCATCCCTGGAGTGATGAGTGTCTCTTGTATGATGAGATGACTGTTGGCTGAGGACCCCTAGATAGCTTCAGCATGAGGTATAATTGAAGGTTGGATGGTTGGGACTTGCAGTGCTATCCTCTGACCTCTAGTGAGGGGAATGGGGTTGAAGATTGAGTTGATCACCAATGGCCAATTATTTAATCAATCATGCCTACATAATGAAGCCTCCATAAAACCCCTAAACAATAGGATTTAGAGAACTTCTGAGCTGGTGAGCACATCAAAGTACTGAGAGAATGGTGAACCCAGAGAGGGCATGAAAGCTCTGCCCCCCTTCCATATATCTCACCTTATTCACCTTTCTGTCTGGCTGTTCATCTGTATTCTTTGCAATATCCTTCATAATAAGCCAGTAAATACTTTTCTGAATTTTGTGAGCCATTATAGCAAATTATCAAAGATGAAGAGGCAGTTGTGGGAAACTCCAATTTACAGCCACTTGGTCCGACGTACAGGTGACTTAATGACTGGCATGTGATGAAGTCTTGTGTGACTAAATCCTTTGCCTGTGGGGTCAGATTTGAACTGTAGAACATCCTGCTAGTATCTGGAGAGCTGGATAATTGGTTGGTTGGACGTTTGGTGTCCAAACCCCCAGGGCATTTGGTGTCACAAGTGTTGTATTAAAAAAAAGTTTTTCCTTTTAGGGAAGAATGGGTGTTTGATGAGGCGATGACAGCTATAGTGGAGAAAAGAGGCAGAATGTGTGTGTGTGTGTGTGTGTGCGTGTGCACACATGTGCATGTATGCTTGTGTAGTTAAGGTAGTAGATTTTTGGCTGTCAGAAACCCCTCTTCCTGTTGATGCAGTACCTAGCACAGCCCAGAATACCAACCAGACCTCTTAGTGCTGCTGTGCCCTTCCCTGTCATGCCACAGAAAGAGGCAGCACAAAGGTGAATTCAGTTTGAAGGACTAAGTTACTGCTAACTTACCCAGTGAGGTGTTCTTTAAAGTGTAATCCTTACTTATCTGCAGCAGAATCACCCTGTGGCTCTGGTTAAAAGGGTAGATTCCCACTCCAGACCGACCAGATCAGATGTGCCAACCTTGGAGCCCAGGTATCTTCATTTTAACCAAATCCCCAGGTGATTTTTTAATGCACACAAACATTTGAGTATTGCTAGCTCAAAGGTTGGCGTGTTCCACATACTCAATTACCAACAGCATGTGTTGTCCTAAGGAGTATGCCTTTAGTATTTCAAACTTAATATGCAGTGGCATTATTCCTTGAGAACTAACTATATACTCTAAAAAAGGATAATGAACTAATATGTTGTCTTTTAGACAAACAATGCAAAATAATGTAAGTTAATATAAAGGTAATATATTTTAATCTTTTAAACAAACAATAAAAAAATGTGTTGCATCTTGCTACAGACTGAATAGTCTCCCCCACATTCACATGTTAAAACCTTAACCTCCAGTGTGATGAAATTAGGAGATGGGGCCTTTGGGAGGTGATTAGGTATTGATGAAGTTGTCAGGGTGGACACCAGGGAGCTCGCTTGCTCTCTCTCTCTTTCTGCCATGTGAGCATACAGCAAGATGGCAGCCATCTATAAAAGGGCCCTTTACCAGAACCCAACCAAGCTGGCATTCTGATCTTAGACCTCCAGCCTCTAGAACTGTGAGAAAATAAATCTGTATTATTTCAGTTACCCAGTCTACGGTATTTTGTTATAACAGCAGAAACAGACTAAGACACAAAGGTACTAAAACAC
>NW_016107604.1:424338-429621 GCF_001604975.1 Cebus imitator
ATTCTTCCCCCTCAGCCTCCCGAGTAGCTGGGACTACAGGTGCGTGCCAAATGCCCGGCTAATTTTTGTATTTTTAGAGACGGGGTTTCACCATGTTGGCCAGGATGGTCTCCATCTCTTTACCTCGTGATCCACCCGCTTCGGCTTCCCGAGTGCTGGGATTACAGGCATGATTTTCAAATACATGTTTGATGTTCCTGGACTTCTGACTCTTTTACTGTGTTTTCCGTTACCTGAATCCCTTGTTTCAGGAGATTGCAGCATACCGTGCATCCTGAATTATTCTCCAAATGTCTATGACTATTTACATTCAGTAGTCCCCTCTTAGCCACAGACTCACTCTCTGTGGTTTCAGTTATCTAAGGTCAATCACAGTCTGAAGATATTAAATGGAAAATTCCAGAAACAAACAGTTCATAAGTTTCAAATTGCAGACCATTCTGAGCAGTGTAATGAAAACTTACACTGTTTGGCTCCATTCAGCCCTGGATATGAATCTTCCCTTTGTCAGGCCCATCTACACTGTCTTCACCCTGTGCCCAGCAGTCCCTTAGTAAGCTATCTCCATTATCTGATGGACTGTCTGGGTATCACAGTACTTGTGTTCAAGTAACCCTTATTTGACTTAATAATGGCCCCAAAGTGCAAGAGTAATGATGCTGGTAATTCGGATATGTTAAAGAGAAGCTGTAAGATGCCTCCTTTAAGTGAAAAGGCGAAAGTTCCTGACTTAATATGGAAAGAATCATATGCTGAGGTTGCTGAGATCTATGGTTAAGAATGAATCTTCTATCCATAAAATTGTGAAAAAGAGAAATATTGTTTTGATGTTGCACCTTAAAGTGCAAAAGTTGTGGCCGTGGTGGGTAATAAGTGCTTAGTTAAGATGAAAAAGGCATTATATTTGCGGGTGGAAGACATGAGCGGAACTGTGTTCTGATTGATGACAATCAGGTTCAGTACTGTCCTTGGTTTGGGGCTTCCACTGGGGGTCTTGGGATGTAACCTCCACAAATAAGGGGATACTACTGTACTCTGAAGTTTTGTCCAACAAATTTAGATTTATTATATTTCAGTTTATCCATTAATTCTGTTATTTGTTCATTTTTGGATAATTGAGTAAGGCGTTTTAATCCTTCCCCACAGGCTGGGCCCCATGCTAAGTGGTAGTAAAAGAGATGAATCGATTTATGTGCTTCCTGCCTTTACGGAACTCTCAGCTTCATAGGGAGACAGCAAATCAATAAACAGATATGTAATCATAAATCGTGATGTAAAGAGAAAGAAATCAGGCCGGTCTCACCATGGTGCTGATATTTTAGCTGATTTCTGAAGGACAAAGATGAGTCACCCATGCAAATGCCAAGGGAAAGTATACCAGTTAGAAATACAAGTACATAAAATTTTCTAAAGGGAAAAAAATCTTAAACTGAAAGTGTATTGGAACACTGAGATGTGCCACCTAGATACCCCTTTATTGAATGACTTACTGTCACAGCTGCTGGGAGTGCTAAGGGCAGGCAGCCTTCAGTGTTACCACCTTCATGAGCTCCCTTAGCTGCAGAGAGCCATGTTACCAAGGTTACCTCTTTCTCAAGATGGATCCTATCCAGTGATGGATTCACGTGGGGGTATAAGGCTTGGCCATCTCATTTCAAAGGGAGACCACCCTGAAAGGCTATTTCTAGCCACACGGCTCAGTATAGGATCAGCTGAGTCCACTACTGGGCCAGTCCTGCAGCTCTGTTTCTCCCTATGCCCACTCCCCTTTCTTCTTCTCCCTTCACAGAGATTGCTCCCAAGGGCGCTTCCTAATAAACACCCTGCAAATTAAATGCTATCTCAGAGTCTACTTCTTGGGAAATTCAAACTATAACACTTGCTGTGGCTAGATCAAAGTGCCTTAAGGTAAACTCTGAGCAAAAATTAAGTATCGGATGATGCCAGACTTGGACATGATGTTTGATTTTATTCTTAGTGAACTGGAAGCCATAGAAAGTTTTAAAATAAGGGCATATCACAATGCTTTATCCCAATTATGCGAAAATATTAAAAAAACCGAAACTGAGGGACATTTAACAAAGTAACTGACTAATACTCTTCAAATGTGTCAAGGCCATGAAAGATAAGGAAATAATGAAGAACTTTTATAGATTGGAGGAGACTAAGCAGAAAAATAATCAAATGCAATATGAGATCCTGGATAGGATACAGAACAGAAGAAGGATGGTGGAAAAACTACTGAAATTAGAATAAGACTTATAATTTAGTTAATAGTATTATCAATGTGAATTTTCCAGTTTTGATAAGTATACTATGGTAATGTAAAATGCTAACATTAGAAAAATCTGAGTGAGGAGTATAAGGGAATTCTCTTGAACTATCTCTGCATCTTTTCTGTAAGTCCAAAATTAGTTCAAAATAAAATAAACAAAGTTTATTCAGGTTGCTACATAGAGTAAAGGTTGCAATGAGAGCAAAAGTGAAGGAAGACAGACCAGAGTAGAGTATTCCAATAGTACTGTGACAGTTGATGATGGTGAATGGGAGTATAGCAGCTAGTAGAGGGAGATTTGAGAGGGTAAAAAAAGAAATCAGCCATATCAACCATACTTCACGTTTTCTATGGCAGTCTTTGTCTGAAGGAGGCATAAACTAGAAAAGAAATACAGTTTAATGAGGTTTTGACTATTAAGCAAGACTGGACAATCTAATTTCTGATTGGAGACTGCCACCTAAAGTGTCTTGAGGACTGCCCAGTCATGGTTAAGAGGTTTGAACTGCTGAAACTTTCTATGTCTAGAAACTATGAATCAGACCTTTAAAGCAACTACATAAAATTTTACATGAAATATATATATAAAGGAGTAAATTTAATGTACATATATAATTAGATAATAATTCCAAACAAATTTCTGTTTAGAAACAACCCAGCTCAAGAACTAGAACAGTGGTTCTTAAAATTTAGTTTTATCAGAATCAACTGGATAGTAGGTTGATACTTCCCGAACCAACCTGGAAGTAGGATAGAACTCAGGTTTTAAAATAAGGAGCACATTGATTGAACAAAATGAACACAGCCTCAGAGATATGTGCAACTATAACAAAAGGTTTAATATTTGTCATTAGAGTCCTTAGAAGAGAAAGAGGGTTGAACTGAAAAAGCATTGAAAGAAATAATGGCTGAAAATTTCCTAAAGTTGGCAAAAACACATAAACCTAAATGTTTAAGAAGCTGATCAAACACCAAACAGGTGAAACTCAAAACCATCCATTCTCACACATATCATAGTCATACATCTGAAAAAAAAGACAAAAATCTTGAAAGCAGCCAGAGAGATATGACACACTACCCATAAGAAAAAAAAATCAACAACAACAAGCTTGAATGACAGCAGATTTCTCATCAAAAGCCATGAAGACCAGAAGGAAGTGGCATAACATTTTTTAAGGAAATGCTGAAAGAAAAGGTCAACCCAGAATTTTATATCTAGTGAAAATATCCTTCAGAGATGATGGAAAAATTAAGATATTTTCAAATGATGGAAAACTAGGAAAATTTGCTGACAGCAGACATACCCTAAAAGAATGGTAAAGAAGTTCTGTAAACAGAAGAATATGGTGAAAGAAGGAATACTGGAACATCAAAAAGGAAGGAAGAACATGGAAAAAGCAAAAATATGGGTAAAGAAAATAGACTATTTTCCCTTCCTGAGTTTTCTAAATTATATTTGACAGCTAAATAAAAGTTATAACAATCTCTAATGTGGCTCTGTAGAGTAAATATTTAAGAAATATTATAAATGTGGGAGAGTAAAAGGTCATAGAAAGAGGTAAGAATTCTATAGTCTTCTCAAGCTGATAAAATGTTGAAACCAGTAGACTGTAATACATTATTTATATATAACATAAAGACCATAGTAACCACAAAAAAAGCTATACAAAGAGATTAGCACAAAAATACTACTGATAAATAAAAATGGATTTCTAAAATATGTTCAACTTAAGCACAGGAAGGCAGGAATGAAAAAATAAAAATAGGAATACAACAGAAAACAAAATACAAAATGGCAGACTTAAGCCTTAATACACCAAAAATTACATTAAATCACATTATCTAAATACACCAGCTCAAAAAAAGATATTTGCAAAGTAAATGAAAAAGACACGAACCAATTACAAGGAACACTTCAAATAAAATGATATGAATAGGGTGGAAGTAAAATGATGGGAAAAAACATACCGTGCAAACAGCAGCCAAAAGAAAGCAGGAGTAGTGACAGTCACATCAGATAAAGTAAACTTTAGAGCAAAGAAAATTACCAAAGAGAGAGAGGACATTTCATAATGATAAAAGAGTCCATCCACCCCTTTATGTGAACTGTGTATGCCCGAAACAGCAGAGCAGCAAAATATAAGAAGGAAAAACTGAAAGAAGAAATAGGCAAATCCACAATTATAGTCAGACTCCAAACAAACAAACAAACAAAAACCTAGAGCTAACATTACACTTAATGGTGAAAAGCTGAATGCTTTCTCCCCTAATATTGGGAATAAGGCAAGGATGATGGCTTTTCTCACTGGTCTTCAATATAGTACCAGAAGGTCCAGTCAGCCCAATAAGGCAAGAGAAGGAAATTTGAAAAAAACAAGCATATCAGAGAGGAAGAAATAAAATTGTCTGTTCTTTTTTTATTTTTTATTGCATTTTAGGTTTTGGTGTACATGTGAAGAACATGCAAGATAGTTGCATAGGTACACACATGGCAGTGTGATTTCCTGCCTTCCTCTGCTTCACCTATATCTGGCATTTCTCCCCATGCTATCTTCTGTTCTTGCAAACAACTTGATGATCTATGTTGAAAAACCCAAGGAATCTACTGAAAACAAAACCAAAAACAACATAAAACTCCTAGAAATAATAACTGAATTCAGTAACTTTTTAGAATGCAGACTAACATGTAAAAAATAATTTTTTATTACATATACTATCAATGAATTTGTGATAACCAAAATTAAAAATATAATACTGTCCAGTAATAATGGCTCACATCTGTAATCCCAGCACTTTGGGCAGCAAGGCATGAGGATCACTTGAAGTCAGGAGTTTGAGACCAGCCAGGGCAATATAGCAAGATTTTGTATCTATTAAACACTTAAAAAACATAGCCAGGTGTGGTGGTGTGTGCCTGTAGATCCAACTACTTGGGAGGCTGAGGCAGAAAGAACACTTGAGCCCAGGAGGTTGAAGCTGCAGTGAGTCATGATCATGCCACTGTACTC
>NW_016107604.1:429668-441702 GCF_001604975.1 Cebus imitator
AAAAAAAAAAAAAAAAAAGAGAGAGAGGGGTGCAGCAAGATAGTAGAATGGAAGAGTCCACCAGTTGTCATTCTTGGACAAAGACACCAATTTCACAACTATCTGCACATAAAAAAAAAGCACTTTCGTAAGAACCAAAAATTGGGTGAGCACTCACAGTAACAGGTTTTAACTTCATATTGCTGACAGAGGCACTAAAGAGGTAGGAAAAAGTCTTGAATTGCCAATGTCACCACTCCCCCATCCACTAGCAGCCACCTTGCGGCACCAAGAGAATCTGTGTGCTAGGGAGAGGGAGAAGGCAGCAATTTTGAGACATTGCATTGAACTCAGTGCTGCTCTGTTATAGCAGAAAGCAAAACCAGAACAAACTCAGCTGACACCCGCCCACAAAGAGAGTATTTAAGCCAGCTCTAGCCAGAGGGGAATTGCCCGTCCTGGTCAGAAGTTGAGTTCTGGCAAGGCTCACTATCTCAGGCTAGAGTGCCCTGGGGCCCTGATTAAGCTTGAAAGGCAGTTTATGCTACAAGGACTGTAACTACTAGGCGAGTCCTAGTGCTGAACTGGGCTAAGAGCCAGTGGACTGGAGGTGGGGGAGGGGGGAAGGAAGGGGGGACATAACCTATTAAGGCACCAACCAGGGTTGCTAGGGGAGTGTTGGTGCCACCCGTCCCTAACCCCAGGCTGCACAGATCTCAGCTCTAGAAGAGACTTCTTCCTTCCACTTGGGGAGAGAAGAGAGAAGAGTGGGAAGGACTTTGTCTTGCATCCTGGATCAGCACAGCCACAGTAGAATAGGGCACTGGTCAGAGGCCTTCATTCCAGGCCCTAGATCCCAGAAGATATATCTAGACACATCTTCAGGCAGGAGAGAACCTGCTGCCTTGACAGGAATAATACACACAGTCCTGAACACCTGCTAACTGAAGAGCCCTTGGATCCTCAATAACAAACAAACAGCGATACTCAGGTATTATGTTGGGGGCCTTGGGTGACACTGAGACTTATTGGCTTCAGGTGAGACTCAGCACATTCTCAGCTGTGGTGGCCATGGAAAGAGATTCCTTCTGCTTGAGAAAAGTGGAGGGAAAAGTAAAGGGGACTTTGTCTTGTACCATAAGTACTAGCTCTGCCACAGGGGGTAGAGCAGCAAACAGGCTTTTGGGGTCCCTGATTCCAGGTCTTGGCTCTTGGATGGCATTTCTGGACCTGCCTTGGACCAAGGGGGAGCCCACTGCCTTCAAGCGTGAGTCCAAGGCCAGGAAACATTCACTAAAATGTAACTGAAGAGTCCTTGAGGCTTAAAGGAACATTAGTGGTAGCCTGGCAGTCATCCCCATGGACCTGTGGTGATGGTGGCCATGGCATGAGGCTCTTCCACTTTTGGAAAGGGGAAGAAAGAGGGGAAAGGACTCCATCTTGTGATTTGAGCTCGGCCACAGTACGATAGAATACTAGAGATACTTCTGTGGTTTTTCAACTCTAGTCCCTGGTTCCCAGATGGCACCTTTGGATCCACCAAGGGCCTGGAGTAACTTGCCATCCTGAAGGGAAGGACACAGGCCTGGCTGGTGTTGCCATCGGTTGAATTTAGAGCCTCAGGGCCTCAAGCAAACACAGGCAGTAGCCAGGGAGTGGTTGTAGCAGGCCTTAGTCAAGACCTAACTGGCATGGTACTGCCATGAAAACAGACAAATGATTAACGGAACAGAATAGAGAACGCAGAAATACATCCATACATCTACAGTGAATTTATTTTAGACAAGTTTCCAAGAACATACATTTGAGAAAGGACTGTCTTTTCAATAAATGGTACTGGGAAAACTGGATGTCCATATGTAGAAGAATGAAACTAGAACCCTACCTCTCAGCATATACAAAAATTGAATCAAAATAGATGGAAGACTTAAATCTAAGACCTCAAACTATGAGACTTCTACAAGAAAACGTTAGGTAAAATCTCCAGAACATTGGATTAGGCAAAGTCTTCTTGAGCAATACCCCACAAGCACAGGCAACCAAAACAAAAACGAACAAATGGGATCACATCAAGTTAAAAAGCTTCTGCACAGCAAAGGAGACAACCATCAAAGTGAAGAGAGAACTCACAGGATGGGAGAAAATATTTGCAAACTACCCATCTGAAAAGGGATTAATAATCAGAATATACTAGGAGCTCAAACAACTCTATAGGAAAAAAAAATCTAATAATCTGATTTAAAAATGGGCAAAAGATTTGAATGGACATTTCTCAAAAGAAGACATACAAATAGCAAACAGGTATACAAAAACATGTTCAACATCACCGATCATCAGAGAAATGCAAATCAAAACCACAATGAGATGTCATCTCAGCCCTGTGAAAATGGCTTATATCCCCCAAACAAGCAATAACAAATACTGGCAAGGATATGGCCAAAAGGGAACCCTCATTCACTGTTGGTAAGGGTGTAAATTAGTAGTACCACCACCATGGAAAATGGTTTGGAAGTTCCTCAGAAAACTAAAAATAGAGCTACCATAAAATCCAGCAATTCCACTCCTAAGTGTATACCCAAAAGAAAGGAAATCACCATATTGAAAAGATATCTGCACACTCTTGTTTATTGCAGCACTATTCACAATAACCACGATTTGGAAGCAATGTAAGTATTCATCAACAGACAAATGAATAAGGAAAATGTGGTACAGATACACAATGGGGTACTATTCAGCCATAAAAAAGAATGAGATCCTGTCATTTGCAACAACATGGGTGGAACTGGAGGTAACTATGTTAAGTAAAATAAGCCAGGTACAGAAAGACAAACATCACATGTTTTCACTTATCTGTAGGAGCTGAAAATTAAAACAATTAAACTCATTGCAGTAGTAAGTAGAAGGATGGTTACCAGAGGCTGGGAAGGGTAGTTGAAGGGAATGGGGGGAAAAGGGAGGATTGTTCATGGGTACAAAAAACAGAAAGAATAAATAAGACAGTATTTGCTAACCTAATAGGGTAACTACGGTAAAATAATTTAGTTGTTCATTTAGAAATAACTAAAATTTTACAATTGGGTTGTTTCAAACAATCGGATATACAATTGCTCCAGCATCATTTATGAAAAAGTAAAAATAATTTAGTTTGAAACAACCCAATTATATTTTAGTTATTTCTAAATGAACAACTAAATAGAATATCTTATCACCTCAAGCATTCATCACACTAATTGGGTTGGTGTGATGAATACTTGAGATGATGGATATCCTATTTACCTTGATATGATCATGTATTGCATGCTCATATGAAAAGAACTCATGTAACCCATAAGTATATACACCTACTATGTACCCACAAGAATTAACAATAAAAATTTTTAGAAAATACCACCTGCAATAATCAAAAAAGACCCTGAGATACTTAACATGTAAATCTAACAAAACATATACAGACTCGTATTCTGAAAACTACAAAATGCTGACAAAAGAAATCAAAGGTTTAACTAAATGAAGAGATATACCATATTCATGGCTTGGAAGACTCAGCATAGTAAAAGTTGTTAACTCTCTTCAAATTGATATACAGTTTAATGTAACTCCTATCGACATCCCAGCAAGATTATTTGTTGACATAAACAAGATTATTCTAAAATTTTTATCAAAAGGTAAAATAACTGGAATAGCTGAAACAATTTTGGAAAAGAATAAAGTGAAAACAGTCACTCTACTTGATACTAAAGCTTACTACACAGCTATAGTAATCAAGACTTTGTAATATCGGCAGAGAGACTGACACATAGATCAATAAAAAGAAATAGAAACTCAGAAATAGTCCCACACAAATGTGGTGAGTTGCAAAAGCAAATTAATGGAGAAAGGATAGACTTTTTAACAAAAGATGCTAGAGCAATTGCATATGCATTGCCAAAAAAACGAACCTTATACCAAAACTAACTCTGTGGATTACAGATTTATCTATAAAATGCAATAATTTTTTTTTAGATGATAAGAAAGGAGAGAATCTTCAGGGTGTAGGTCTAGGCAAAGAGTTCTTAGACTAGACACTAATATTATAAAGACAAACAAAATTTGTAAATCTCATCCAAAATTAAAAACCTTTGCTCTATGACAGATTTCATTAAGAGGATGCAACAACAAGCTACAGATTGGAAGAAAATAGTTACCATATATATCTGACAATGGTCTGGGATCTAGAATATATAAAGAACTCTTTAAATTTAACACTAATGAAAAACCAACAACAGTCTCATTGGAAAATGGGTGAAAGACGTGAAGAGACATTTTACCAAATTGGATGTATGGATGGCAAATAAACACATGAAATGATGTTCAACATCACTGGAAATGTAATTAGGAACACAATGAGATATCAGTGCACATCTAATAGAAGAGCTAAAATTAAAAAACAGTGAAAAGTTCAAATGCTGAAAAAGATATAGAGAAACATCTCTTAAACACTGCCAGAGATCGTGTAAAATGGTACAGCTAGTCAGGAAAATAGTTTGGAAGTTTCGTAATGAGACATAAACTTACGTATAATCCAGCAAATGACCCAAATTTGTATACACACATTGTACTAGTGTTTTATTCCAGGTTTTGACGTTGTACTAAAATTATGTCAGATAAGCATGGGGAGAAACTAGTTGACGGGTTCATGGGATCTTTTTGTGCTATCTTTGTAACTTCCTTTAAATCAACAATTACTTCAAAGTAAAAATGTAAAAAAAAATTTCATGAATTGTCTTGCTTTAGAAAGTACAGAAAATCAAATAATCTTTCCCTAATGTTTAAGTGTGTGTTATAGCATCTTCCTGAAATTATTCTATATATCGGCTTTTATTGCTCAAAATGATAGAAATAAAAAATATGTAGAAACAAAGGATTTCACAGAGTCTGGTACTAACCTAGGACTATAAGCAGTGGTGTGCTGGTAAATGTTATACAACCATCTTTCTTGAAGGAATAAGCCCTGATTTGTAGTGTTTGCCTATTTCTGTAGTGTAAATACTTGCACCATGGCCAATTTCAAGTTACTAACATGACCTTTGACTAGTATATAACATTCCTAAAACTTTAATAATCAGCTCTGGTGAGTTGGTGTGAACCTGCTCCAGCATGCTACTGAAACTTTGTTGGAGTGTGTTTGTATGTTTGTGTGTGTGTGTGTGTGTGTGTATGTATGTATGTATATGTGTGTTTAAATGATTAATTATTAGTTTTCTTAGCATTTATCCCTTTTCTTTAAAACCTAAGCACAGTCAAAAGAATGAACCTGAGATATCAGTTCCTGGTAATTGCATTTGGATTAAGACAATGAAGTATTCACCCAGCAGTGCCTCATAGAATCAGTAATTTTAGAAAATCTAAATAAAAAGTTTGCTTTTACCAGGTGCTCAAATAACTGTGTGAAATGAAGAGCATCAAAGTGAAGTTCATTATTTGAGCTGTTGGAACCCACCCATGCATTGACTGGGCACCATTCAGTGCCAGAGATCTGTTATATTGAGGGATAATTTCAGAAGAGGGATTTTCTATACCCCTTTCATTATCATCAGGAGGCTTTCACTTAGTCAAAAGGTTTTTGTAATGTTCCTGGCCAATTAGAGTCCATACTGTTATAATGAGTTAAAATCAGATTTACCTAAAATTCTAAAGATGAAACAATGTTGTCCCAGCATGGAACTTTATTTTTCAAAGGGATTGTACAGGCCTATTCCCCTACCACTTAATTGGTGAGTTGGTGTTTCTCCTGGTTATAATTGCATGGTCTTAGCCTTCCCTCAAGTGACCAAAGCAGAATATGTGTGTTGGTGCCTAAATCACAGATGAATGCCAGGTTAAAGTCTGGGCCTAGGGAAGTAGGTCCTAGGTCCTATTGTCAATTTCCAATGATCATCTCTTCACTTTTCAGAAGTTCCGTGGGAGAACTTCTCCACTTTCATGGGCTTTAAAGAGCAGTGGGCTGGGAAAGCTTGCATGCCAATCCCGGCTTCACCATTTTCCACCTGGCAAGTTGCACTCAGACCTGCATTTTCTTCATTTGTAAATGAAGCAGCTCTGAGGTTTGCATTCCTGCCCACCTCAAAGGGCTGTTGCAAGGGTCAAGTAAGAATATATGTGAAAACTTGTGTCACCTGAAATTTGCCATATAAATGTAATTATAAATGTCTCACAATATAGGTCTCTATAAATGTCATCTCTAAAGAGAAACCTTGCCTAGCCACTCTATCTAAAACAGTCCTCCCACAATCAATCACTCTGCTTTATTATTTTAACTTAGCTGTTCCTGACATTGGAATGAAAGATCTATGAAAGTAGAGCTTTATATTATTCATCACTGATTTCTTAAATCCTACAACTTGCCTTGCAGAAAGTAACCTTCTATCCATATTTGTTCAATGAATGAATACATGAATGAATAAGGTAGTATTTAATTTTTATGCATACAATATTATTTCACAATTTTTAAAATGCAAATGTAATCAATTTATGGAATTGGCTGGATTTGCTACAACACAAAATAAAGCAAGCGGCTTTATTCTATGCCCACTAGTGGCTCCTTTAAGAAAGGAATGCATACAACAGAGCTTAGAGTTGATATTGTTCATGTTTCTCTTGACTGTTGAATACCCTCTCTCTTGTTATGCATTTGAACCCAAACTCATGAGATGCATTGGTGAAAACTATCACATTATACCTTTATTCCAATGTGGGCAGTAAACTCTGGCAGACATCTTTTACAATATACCCTCATCTCTTGCTTCCAGGGGACTGCTCATACCCTCTTTTTTCATGGGGTCTCTTTGCCATAGCAGGTAGCCTTTTTAGGTGGGGTTCTTTCAGGAATCTTTTCCATGGCAAAGACTTATCCTTGCTTCCCAAATGGTGGCAGTATGGTTTGACCCAATACTGATCCTTCTTTCCATGGCATGCCATCATGATCTACCTTATAGTATTAATCCTCATGTGCATCCCAAACTTCTGGGGACACATGTGAGGCATCAGTTATCTATTGCTGTGTACAAATTTAGTAGGTTTAAACATCCTAAAACTTACAAGGTTAAAACAACCACTATGTATTTGCTCAAAATTCTGTGGGTTAGCAATTTGGAATGGACCCAGAAGCATAGTTTTTTGCTGCTCTTATCTATGACTCTATAGCTATAGTCATCTGGTGGCTTGACTGAGGCTGGATGGTCTCACAAAACCTCACTCACATGCCTGGCAGTTGGTGTTGGATGTTGGTGGGGTCTCACATCTCCAAGTGATCCCTCATCTTCAAGCAGACTATCCTAGGTTTCTTCAGATGACGTAATATTTCAAGATGGAAAGTCCTAAAGCACAAACACTTTCTAAGCTACTACTTGTGTCTTGCTTCTGATTTCTCATGTCTGAAAGCAAGTCACGTAATGAAGCCCAGTGTCAGTGTGAGAGAAGTCTAGAAAAGGGCATAGATTCAGGGAAGTATGATTCATTGGAGGGGTGGGTGCATTACTGTAACAACATGGGGTTTACCTAAAATTACTGGTGTTCTAGAGCTGACAGCTAATTGTACACATATCTTCCCAATTTTAAATCAATGACTTCAGGCTTGTAGCTTGAAATTGGACATAACGGGAATAATTACAGCACAGATATTAACAAATGCTACAAATTACTCCCCCACAGAAACTTTTGGAGAGCAAGTTATTAAACAGTTATTAGCAGGCCACTGCTTAAAACACTCTGGAAACAGCATGAGGCATGTCTTTTGAGAGTCTGTGGCTCCTCTTGTAGAAAGCAGTACCTCACCAGTGCTTCTCTTGAGATTCCAAATTTAAACAGTCAGGAGGAAACCCCTATTTTTCCCCACAGGAGAGGGAAATGCTACATTTCTCTTCTTTTCTGTAAATTCCCTTTAATGATCTCACTAAAGACTTTCTAGTTTTTTTTTTTTTTTTTTGGATGTATTCTGAAGATTGCAATAGGATGGCTAACTGAAAGACCAGTTAGTCTATGTCCTAGCAAATCTTGAGAAGCTGTTCCTTGTGGAGGTCTTGTCCTCAGCTTTGAGGCAATAACAAAAACTCTAGGCCAATAGGACCTATCTCATCCCGTATCCTCTCGCCTATCCTGTTACACAAATTTTTTCTGAGCTACACACATATATCTGATTTTTTCTATATATTAATATAAACAAACCATGCTGAAAGATATGTAGTCCATCCATCCTAGCAATACTAATCTTATACACACACACACACACACACACAGAGCAATACTAAATCTTATCCTTGAAACAAGTCAATGCTTCAGCGAGCAATAAATCTAAACTTCGGCATTATACCATCACCCTATATGGATGCATACCTTATTTAAAAGAAAAACAGGTAAGAATTTACTACTCTATTTCTTCTCAGGGCATGGTGAAGGATGTTGCTCACTGTTTCACCTGGGGCTTCCTGCATGGTTACCTGCAGGAAATGATGCCCCTGATGGCTCATTGCCACTTGCTTCTGCTGAGCACTGAGTGGGTTTCATCTCAAGGACACTATGAGAGTTGTAACAAACCAAGATTTTCATTTAGTTCTGGTCATTGAAAAGCACAGAGAGAAGGAGGAGTGGAGCAAAATGGCAGAACTGGTCTTTCCACCAACCATCCCCGCAAAGAAACGTCAATTTAAATAACTATCCATGCATGAAAAGAGCTTCACAAGGGCTCCAGAAACCAGGTGAGAGATTCCAGTACCTGGTTGTAGCACAAAAATAAAAAGACACTTTTTAGAGAGTAGGAAGGACAGTTTTTCATTACCCTCATTATCCTTCTCCTAAGCCCAAAAGCACAGCACTGAGCTATTTTCCACTTGGGAGAAAGAGAGGGGAGTAAGCACAGCACTTTGCCTTGGACCCCAACACTAATCCAGTCACAGTAAAATCCAGCACTAGGCAGACACCCATACTCCCATATTCCAGGGCATTACCCACAAACTATTTTCAGACCTGCCCTGATACCAGACAAGACGTCACAACCCCAGGCTTCAGGCTTGTGTGGCAGAATTCTGTCTCTGGCCTACACGACTGCTGGTTGAACCTCAGTGGCCCTGAGCTCTGGAGAGCCTTCAGTGGGAAGCAGGCCTCAGTGGCTCTGGGCTCCAGGAGTGCTCCAGCACTGCACTAGCTACAGTGCCCTTGGGTTGTGAGTATGCCTCAGTGCCATGCCAGACACAGCTGCCCTGGGCTTCAGACCTTCCATAGTAAACTGCTGTTGTAGCAGCCCCGGGCTTCTGATGCATTCCAGTGCTACGTTGGCCACAGCTGCCACTTCTGGTGTGCCGCAATGCTGTGTCCCTTGCAATGATCTGGGATTCAGGACCATGCCAGACAGTTTGTTCATAATCTCTAGATGGGATGAGTATTAAAGGGCTTTCCCAGCAAAGCCAGTCCTTGTAGATGGAAGTAATTATCTACTTCTTAAAATGCACAGATATCAACACATGACCACATGATCAAGAACAGCCAGGAAACAGAATATTATCACTAAAGGGACAAAGTTAAGTGTTAGTGACTAGCCCTAAAGAAATGGAGATATATGAACTTCCTGATGAAGAAATGAAACTAATTGTTTTAACGATGTTCAGTGAACTTCAAGAAAATGTAGAGATGCAATTCAACAAAATGAGAAAAACAATAAGTGAAGAGAAAGGAAAATTTAATAGGTATTGAAATAATAAAACAAATTCTGGAGCTGAAAACTACAATGAAAAAAAATGAAAAATTCAACAGAGAGCATCAACAGTAGAACTGATCAAACAGAAGAAAGACTTCATGAACTCATTACAGGTTGTTTGAAAATATACAGTCTGAGAAGACCAAAACAATTGAAAAGGAATGAAGAAAGCTTACAGGATTTATGAAAGAGCATCAGAAGAGCAAATTTTGAGTCATAATAATTTAAGAAGGATACAAGAAAGATGAAGGGGTAGGAAGCTTATTTAAAGAATTTAGTAGAAGAAAGTTTTTGAAACCTAGAAAAAGATGCAAATATCCAGGTTCAAGAAGGTCAAAGATCTTCAATCATATTAAATCCTATTAAGACTACCTCAAGACATAATCATTGTCAGGGAACCAGTCCAGACACAACCTAGGAAGTAACAAGCGTCGGCGGGGACAAAGACATTAAGAGACAAGAATAAGAGTGCATAAAGATGGGCTCCCAGGGGCCAATGCAAGTAGGAGGATGGGAAGGCCCTGAGCATTGGAGACCCACACTATTTATTGAGTGTTGAAACAAAGAAGCATGTGCTCAGGGATGTGGGGGGGGTGGGAGTGAAAAGGAAGTGAAGCATCAAGCAGATGATCTATAGCTGTGGAGGTCTGGCATTTCCTTTGAAGGTATAGAGCATGCTCTACTTTAGATACAATCAGTAAACAGATAGGGAAAAGGCTGCAGCTAGAGCCAGCAAGTCTGGCCACATTCTGGTGCTTGAAAGAGGTCTTCCTTCTTTTGAGCACAGAGCATGGTCTTCCATTAACGCCCATCCTGTGCCAGATAAGCAGGTCATATGTCAGCCTTTTTTCCCCAACAATCATACTACCAAAAATCAAAGACAAAGAGAGGACCTTGAAAGCAACAAGCGAAGAGAAGCATGTGATATATAAGGAAGTTCAATATGGCTAGCAGCAGACTTCTCAGCTTAAACCTCACAGGCCAGGAGATAGTGGCATGATATATGCAAAGTGCTGAAGGAAAAAAATATCAACCAAGAATGTTGTATCCAGAAAATCTCTCCTTCAGAAATGAAAAAGAGGTATAGACTTTGTCCTAGACAAACAAAAGCTTAGGAAGTTCATCAACACCATACCTGTCTTAGAAGAGATGCTAAAGAAAGTTCAAGTTGAAAGAAAATGACACTAATGAGCACTACAAAAACATCTGAAAGTATAACTTGTATTGGTAAAAGTATGCAGACAAATTCAGATTACTCTAATACTGTAAGAGTGGTGTGTAAATAATATATCTTTAGTATGAAGGTTAAAAGACAAAAGTATTTAAAATAATAATAGCTACCATAATTTGCTAAGGGATAGGCAATATAAAAAGATGTAAATGGTGACATAAAACTTCAAAATGTGGAGGGGGAAGTAGAGTATAAAGATAGGAGTTTTTTTGTGATCAGAGGTTAAGCTGTTACCAGCTTAAAATGACTGGTTAATTATAAGATGTATTTTTGACCTAACAGATATATACAAAACATTCCATCTAACAGAAACAGAAAACACATTCTTCTCAACACATGGAACATTCTCCAGCATAGATCATACAGTAGGACACAAAACAAATATTAACAAATTCAAGAAGATTTAAATAATATCAAGTATCTTTTCTGAACACAATGATACAAAAGAAGGCAATAGCAAGAGGAATGTCAAAATATTCAACAAATACACAGAAATTAAACAAAATGCTCTAGAATAATCAAAGGGTCAATGAAGAAATTAAAAATTTTAAGACAAATGAAAATAAAAACACAACATACAAAAACTTATAGGATATACCAAAAGCAGTACTAAGAGCAAAGTTTATGGCAATAAATGCCTACATCAAAAAAGAAGATCTCAAGTAAACAATCTAATGCTGCACCTAAAGGAACTAGAACAGCAAAAACAAATTAAGCCCAAAGTTAGTAGAAGAAAAAATATAATGACAATCAGAGCAGAAATAAATGAAAAGAGAGGAGAAAAACAGTAGAAAAATCAACAAAACTGAGAGTTATTTTTAAAAAGATAAATAAGGCCGGGCACAGTGGCTCATTCCTGTAATTCCATTTTGTAATCTCCCACTTTGGGAGGCCAAGGCAGGTGGATCACCTGAGGTCAGGAGTTTGAGACCAGCCGGGCCAACATGGTGAAGCCCTGTGTCTACTAAAAAAAAATTAGCCAGGTGTGGTGGTGTATGCCTGTAATCACAGCGACTCGGGAGGCTGAGGAAGGAGAATTGCTTGAAACTGGGAGGCAGAGGTTGCAGTGAGCTGAGATTGTGCCATTATACTCCAGC
>NW_016107604.1:441769-462140 GCF_001604975.1 Cebus imitator
AAAGTTAGATACTAAAAAGCAGACATTACAGTTGATACCACAGAACTACAAAGGATTGAGGAGGCTTCAAGATGGCTGACCAGAGGCACCCCACACTCATCTCCTCCTCAAAGAAAGACCAAAACAGCAAGTAGAGGATCACACATCTTAATAGAGCTTCTAAGAGAGAACCCTGGAATTCAGCAAGGAAATGATAGAGGACCTCTGAGGTACAAAAGAAAGTGAAGTGAAGTAGCCAGCCTGACCAGGATCAGGTTGGAGCTGGAGGAACTCCCCAGCATGGGGAAAAGATAAGTGAGAGACCCCCTGTGGTCCACATTCCCACCACAGGTTCCTGCAGTCCTAGCCACAAGAGAGCTCCTCGGCCTTTTGGGCACTAAGACTTGGATAAGGAGCTGCCTAGAGTTCACATAATGACAGCAATATTCCAGAGAAGGAGTGTTCTCTGTGTTCCATCCCTCATCCCCCTGAGACCCAAGCAGCTGCAGAAAGGCACCATTTTGAGAGCTCAGCACCCACAAAACTACATCCTTCCCTGGAGTCCAATGCCTCTGCATCTCTACCTCCCTGGAGCCCTGCTAACATCCCCCACATCCACCCAGGGGCCTGCAGCATCGTGATGCCAGCTGGATCCAGCAGTGTGGCCAATTCCCCAGCACTCTAGTATATACAGTGTCCTACACTCCAGGGATCAAGAGGTGCAGTGCACCAAAGAGGCTCCCCCAGGACAAAAAGAGCCAAAGCCTGTGCTCTCCAGAGCCTGAGAGCCAACTACTCAGACCTTTTGCCATTGGCAGCAGAGCTGTCTCCCTCCCAGGGTCATGAAGACAGGCCTGTCCCCCATGCTGCCACTGCTTGCAGTGCCCAAACATGCTGTCTGGGGACGTGGGGATCCATCTGCCCCACCAACTGCAGCTGGTCCTCATATGCACCATCAGTGGGCCTAAGGACAGGCTCATTCTGCCTGCTCCCACCACCAGTGCCTTTATACATAATCTAGAGGACTGAAGACTGGCCTACTCCGTCTACCACCACCACTGCTGGCACCCACGTGCATTGCCCAGATGGGTATTACACCCATCCCACCCACCACTTCCAGCACCCATGCATGTTTTCCAGGGTCCTAAGGATGGGCCTTTCCCACCTGCTGCCATCACCCATGTGCACTGTCTGGAGACCTGGGTATAGGTTTTCCCTACCTGCCACCAACTGTGCACTTGTGCATCACCCAAAGGCATAAGGATGGGCTGACCCAGCACATCACTGGTACACATATATTCCTCCTGGGGATCCAAAGACCAATCCACCAAGCATGCCACTGCCATTGGTGGTGTCCACTTGCACCACCCAGAAGCCCAAGAATTAGCCTGTTGCTGGTATAGCCACTGCCAATGTCATGTATGCTGCCCAGGAGAGTGAGAATGCACCTGTCCAGCCCATCGTTGACACCACCACCATCTGAGCATGCCGCCTGGAGGCTCAAGGTCTAGCCCACCCAGATCTGCCATTGCCAATGCCTTCATATGCCACCTAGGCATCTAAAGATCTGCATGTCTGGCCCACCACTGGCACCACTAGTGCCTGAGGTGGCCCTGTCCTCAGCAAAGACTTGCCACAGCTGTCACTAACAAGTGCAGCACAAGCCACTGAGAAACTCACAGATACCACTGATGCTAATTACAGCTGAAGAAATCATATGGAAACTAGACTACCGTATCCACCCAAAATCAAAGGTGAGGTCCTTTGCCTATAAAGAAATATCTGAGACCGGGTATTTATAAAGAAAAGAAGTTTAATTGGCTCACAGTTCTGCAGGTTATAGAAAGCATAGTGGCTTCTACTCCTGCGGAAGCCTCAGAAAGCTTCCAGTCATGGCAAAAGCAAAGAGGGGAGCTTGCATATCATATGGCGAAAGCAGGAGTGAGAGAGAGAGAGAGAGGGGAGGGAAGGTGCCACACACTTTAAATGGCCAACACTCACGAGAACTCATTCAGTATTGTGAGAACAGTACCAAGAGGATGGTACTAAACCATTCATAAGAATGCCACCCCCGTGATCCAATCACCTCCCACCAGGCCCCACCTCCAGCACTGAGGACTAGAATTCAACATGAGATTTGGTGGGGACACAGATGTAAACCATATCTCCCTATAAAAGGCAATTCATAAAATGGAAAGAAGTGACTGTTACACCAAATGTGCAGATATCAACATAAGGATTCAAGAAACATGAAAAAAAGCAAGTAAACATGACACCTTCAAAGAAACACAATAATTCTCCAGTAACAGATTCCAAAGAAAGGGAAATCTATGAAATGCCTGAAAAACAATATAAAATAATGATACTTTAAAAATCTCAGTGAGATATAAGAGAACAATCAAGAGGTCCAATCAATAGACTAGATCAATCAGAAGAAAGAATTTCTGAACTTCAAGACAGGTCTTGTCAATAACCCAGTTAGATAAATAAACCCTACAAGACAAATGGGACAGCATAAAGCAACAACATATTTGAATTTTGGGAGTTCCAGAAGGAGAAGAGATGGGCAAGGGCATAGGATATTTATTTCATACAATAATAGCTGAAAGCTTCGCAAGTCTTGTTAGAGATATGGACATCTTGATACAGGAAGCTGAGAGATCCCCAAATAGATTCAAACCAAAAAGGTCTTCACCAAGGTACATTACAGTTAAATTGTCAAAAGTCAAAGACTTCAAACAGGAAAAGAAATAAAGTCTTTCCCAGATAAGGAAAAACATAGGGAATTCATCATCACTAGACTGGCCTCAAAAGACATGCTTAAGGGAGTCCTACATCTGGATGCTGAATGATAATATATACAATCATGAAACCATAGGAAAGTGTAAAACTTACTGGTTAGAGCAGATATGCAAAGGATAAGCAGAAAAGAGTCCAAGAGTATTACTAAAAAACCCCACCAAATCATAAAGATAAACAATGAAAGTGGAAGAAAGGAAAAAATGGCATAAAAATAATCAGAAAACAATTAAAAATGATGGAAATAAGTTCTCACCTAACAATAACAACCTTGAATGTAACTATTAGGCTGGTGTAAAAGTAATTTTGGTTTTTGCCATTACATTTAATGACAAAAACAGCAATTACTTTTGTATAAATTCCCCAGTTACAAGATGTAGACTGGTTGAATGAATAAAAAAAATACAAGACCCAACTGTATGCTGCCTTAAGAAACTCAATTTACCCTTACAGACACACATAAACTGAAAGTGCAGGCATGGAAAAAAGTATTCCACACTAACAAAAAGCAAAAGCATGCAAGAGTAGCTATATTTATATCAGATAAAACAGACTTCAAGCCAAAAAGTATAAAAAGAGAAAAAGACCAAATGGACCTAACAGACGTTTACAGAACATTTCATAGCTACAGAATACACATTCTTCTCATCAGCACATGGAACATTGTCCAGGATAGACCATATGTTGGTACACAAAATAAATCTCAACAAGTCTTTCAAAATCAAAATCATATCAAATATCTTCTTATCTTCTCAGACCACAATAAAATAAAACTAGAAATAAATAACAAGAAAGCAATCTCATTTAAAATAACTACAAATAAAATAAGGTACCTAGGAGTAAATCTAACCAAGGAGGTGAAGAACTTCCATAATGAAAACTATAAAGCACTCATGAGGCTGGGCATGGTGGCTCACGTCTGTAATCCTGGCACTATGGGAGGCCAAAGCAGGAGGACTGCTTGAGGCCAGTAGTTTGAGATCAGCCTGGGCAACATAGCAAAACCCAGTCTCTATCAGAAAAATTAAAAATTAGCTGGGTGTGGTGGCACATGACTGTAGCCCCAGCTATTTGCAGATTGAGGCCACAGTGAGCTGTTATCATGCCACTGCACTCCAGCTTCGGTGTCAGAGTGAGACCTTGTCGCTATAATAAAAAATTTGCAAAAAAATACCAATGAAAGAAATTAAAGGGAATATAAGCAAGTGGAAAAACATCTTGTGCTCATGGATCAGAAGAATTAATATTGCTAATGATCACACTGTCCAAAACAATCTACAGATTCAGTAAATCTAAATAACAATGTCATTTTTCACAGAAACAGAAAAACGAATCTACAAAAGACCCCGAAATATAGCCATAACAATCCTGAGCAAAATGTAAAAAGCTGGAAACATCACATTATCTGACTTCAAAATATACTACAAAAGCTGGGTGTGGGGGCTCCTGCCTGTAATCCCAGAACATTGGGAGGCAGAGGGTGGGAGGATTGCTTGAGCCCAGGTGTTTCAAACCAGTCTGGGCAATATACTGAGACCCCTGTCTCTATAAAAAAATTTTTTTAAATACCAAAATATACTACAAAGCTGTAGTAACTAAGAGATAATGGTATTGGTATAAAAGCAGATACACAGACCAATGGAACAGAATAGAGTGCCCTGAAATAAATCCATGTATTTATAGCCAACTAATTTTCAATATAGGTACCAAGAACATACATTGGGGAAAAGACATCCTCTTTAATAAATGGTGCTGAGAAAATGGTGTATCTATTTGCAGAATAATGAAACTAGGCCCCTATATCTCATCATATACAATAATAAACTCAAAATGGATTAAAGATCTAAATGTAAGACTCCAAATTATAAAACTATTATAAGAAAACATAGCGGAAATGCTTTAGGACATGGGTTTAGGCAAAAATTTTATGGCAAAGACTTCAAAAGCACAGGCAAAAAAAAAATAGACAAATGGGACTGTATTAATCTAAAAAGCTTCTACATAGCAAAGGAAATAATTAACAGAATGAAGAGACAACCTATAAAATGAGAGAAAATATTTTCAAACTATTCCCCTGATAAGGAGTTAATATTCAAAATATATAAGAAACTCAAACAACTCAATAGGAAGAAAACAACTCCACTAAAAAATGAGCAAAGAACCTCCACAGACATTTCTTAAAAGACATACAAATGATCAACAGGTATATGGAAAAACATGCTCAACATTAGTAATCATCAGGGAAATACAAATTAAGACTACAATGTGATGTCATCTTATGCCCATTAGAATAGCTATTATCAAAAAGGCAAAAGATAACTAGTGTTGGCAAGAATGTGGAGAAAAGGGAACCCTCTCACACACTGCTGGTGGTAGTATCTGCACTCTTTTGTTTATTGCAGCATTATTCACAATAGCCAATATATGGAATCAATCTGTGTCCATCAGCAATGAATGAATAAGGAAAATGTGGTATATAAACAAAATGGAATACTATTCAACCACAAAAAAGAAGGAATTCTGGCCAGGCGTGGTGGCTCACACCTGTAGTCCCAGCACTTTGGGAGGCCGAGGCGGGTGGATCAAGAGAGCGAGACCATCCTGGCCAACATGGTGAAACCCCATCTCTACTAAAAAATACAAAAATTTGCTGGGCATGGTGGCATGTGTCTGCAGTCCCAGCCACTCGGGAGGCTGAGGCAGGAGAATCGCTTGAACCCAGGGTTGCAGTGAGCCAGGATTGTGCCACTGCACTCCAGCCTGGAAACAGAGTGAGACTCTGTCTCAAAAGAAAAAAAAAAAAAAAAGAAGGAATTCTTGTCATTTATGACAATATGGATGAACCAAAACGATGTCATATTAAGTGAAATAAGCAAGGCACAAAAAGACAGATACCGCATGATCTCACTTATGTGTGAAAGCTAAAATAGTTTATCTCATAGAAGTAGTGAATAGAATGCTGGTTACCAGGGGCTAGGGTGATTGGAGAAGGGATGGAGACATGTTGGTCAATAGATATATAATTTCAGCTAAACAGAAAGAATAAGTTGAAGAGATCTATTGTGCAGCATAAGTGACTATAGTTAACAATGTATTGTATTCTTGAAGAATGCCAAGAGAGTGGATGTAAAGTGTTCCCGCCACAAAAGTGGTAACTATGTGAGGTAATGTACATGCTAATTAGCTAGACTTAATCCTTCCACAATGTATATAAACTTAAAACATCATATTGTATATGATAAATACATGTTTTTCCTGCAAATTTAAAATAAATAAATAAATTTTTGAAAGCATAGAGAGAAACACTTTTCCTCCTACAACAATTGTTCAGGACACAATAATTTACATGTCAACAGTTCCCTCCCAGCCTTGTGCTGTTTTCCTTTCCTATTTTTGTCCCTTAACCTCAGTTTCTTCCTTTATTTAATTTTTTTATCTTGTTTTCTTTTCTGTAACTTAAAAAATGTCGACAAGTTTTTTTTTTCGTGGAACAAAGAGTATGCAAATAAATAAATAATTTAAAACAGTCTTCATTAGCCATTGTATTTACAAAGACTGTGATACTAAAAGTGTGGTTCTATTAGCATCACCTGGGAGCTTGTTGGAAATGTAGAATCTCAGGCCTCACCCTATACCTGCTGAATCAAAATCTACATTTGACGAGATTCCCCAAGTGATTCTTGTGCACATTAAAGTTTGAGAGGCACTGTGCTAGTGCACCCTGTCTATTTAGTACCTTGGAATCCTCAAGAATAAACTACAGCATCTTTGTACATCTATAGGTGCATGTCCCATACCCATGAAGGTTTGTTTGCCTCTTCTTTCTCAGGGCTCTGTCTCTTCTTAGGGTAAGGGCCCTGCCAAATCCTTAGGATCATGTTCCTAGGAGTCCTGAACGAAGCACTGAGAATGTTCGACAATTTGTTGGGTAGCCAGCATGGGTTGCTTCGTGATGAAGAATCGTGATGAAGAATGTGCCACTTTAGCAATAAAACTATCTTAACACCTTTCAAATAGACTCCATCAAGCCACACAGCTTTAAAATGGTAAACAGAATATAGGACAAGAGAAATTACAAAGTACAGACAAGGAGCAAAAGATTAATTTTAAAATGGGGAGCAATGAGAAAGAAAGACAAGAAGTCTTTTCCAGATTGGAGAGACTATAAAACAGAAAGTTCTCACAGTAGAAAGTTGATGTGAATTGACACCAAATTCATTCCTGAATCTNATTATTTTTTTTGAGATAGAGTCTAGCTCTGTTGCCCAGGCTGGAGTGCAGTGGTGCAATCTCAGCTCACTGCAACCTCTGCCTCTGGGTTCGAGCAATTCTGCCTCAGCCACCTGTGTAGCTGGGATTACAGGTGTGCACCACCACACCCAGCTAATTTTTGTATTTTTAGTAGAGATGGGGTTTCACCATGTTGGTTAGGCTGGTCTCGAACTCCTGACCTAGTAATCCTCCCACCACGGCCTCCCAAAGTGCTGAGACTACAGGTGTGAGCCACCACGCCTGGCCCCACTCCTGAATCTTTACTCCTTGAATTGCAATTTCTGAGTGATGTGTCTGAATAATGTGATGTTGCTTTCAAAGAAAAGTGGTGGGAATATTAATTCTATAATTTCATTAGGTTCTGATTTTGAAGGGATATGAGGCACAAGTAAACTTATCACCCATCATTATTGATTTTATGACTGCTAAAGCTATTCAACCTTTAAAAGTGCAAGCCCAACATCAATACCAGTATCTTTCTCTGACTACCCCTCCTAATATTTTAAGTCTCAGCAACTCTACATGGTTCTGGTTCTCTAATCCATTCTTAATTGGGGGCCCCTGTGACCTCATGTGAGAATCTTTACTGAATTGTCATCAGGCCAGTCCCCAGCTCTGTACAGATCTAGATTTTCTTCTCACAAGATAGGACACAATTCTTTTCAAGATGGCTCACATGATGGCTTCACAATTCACCTTCCAGTTGCATATTGACTTGTAAGATAGGACTCTATGACACCTTTAACTCTATTAACCATACTTTGGGTCAATGTAATGGGCCTGTAATCAGACTTCTTAAATTAGAACCTCAGGATAGGACTCCTCCCATACATAAGGGATTGCTAAAATTGATGTCATTTATCTGTAATATTCTTTTGCTATGTGTCTCCAATACTGTTCTCTCACTTTGGATGCTCTCCCCCATCCTTTTTGGGGAGGCTGGTGTTCTACTGTTTGGCTTCTATCTGATTGGGCAAACAAGGATAGCCTGCTAACTGAGCGTGGCATCATGGTGGCAAAGACTCTTGTCTTAAGTTTCAGACTCTTCCTCAAAGTTCTGGGAAAAAAGCAGAATCCTGTCTTGGAATGAAGGACTTTCTTCAGAAACACATACACTTCCCCAAAACATACCTTGGTTTTTGTTTTTCATTATAAGGGATATCCTAAAACAGAAATTGAAACTATGACTGTGTGGCAGGGACTGTCTTATTTGTCCCTCTATCCCCAGCACTTGATGCAGTGCCTGTCACATAGTGTATGTTCAACAAATGTTTATGGAAGGCAAAAAAGAGGAGGCGAATTTAAACCTGGGAGCTAAGTTCAGCTTTTAATTTTATGCATTGGGACCCCTTTATCCTAAGATATACCAAGATGCAATTGATAGGGATATTATTCTGGGTCCCAGGGTCATTCCTCCAGTGGTTTGGCCAGAAGCGTGTTTCACAGTAGAAGGGTCTGCTTGAGCTCTTTGCCTAAAACTTGGAAGAGAAAAAGGGACTTTTATTCATTCTTTCAGTCCACAGCTTTCAATGTATTCCCAAAGATGGGAAGAAGCAATGTGCCTCACAAAAGAGACAGAAGCAGAGGCTAGATATTTAAAGAAAGAGACACTGGTATTGATGTTGGGTCTGCACTTTTAAAGGTAGAATGGCCTTAGCAGTTATAGAAACAATGGTGATCAATAGGTAAATGGGGAAAAGAGAGAAAGTTGACACAAAAATTTACTCCTTTAATAAATACATGTAAGATGAAATGTTCAACCTTGACTGAAATTGAAGCTACGCAAATAAAAATCAAGTACGAGATACCATAGGTTACTAACTGATACCATGTTTTATCTATTAAATGAGCCAAAGAGTATTATGATTGAAATAATTAAGTACTGGAAGAGAGCTGAGGATATTGTGGCAGCTCTGGAACATGTTCAGTGCTGGTGGGATGCCATTTGGATACAGTACTTTTAAAAAGCAATTTGACAAGAGGAGTCACTTGCCATAAAAGTACGCATATCGAACGTAAAGGTACTAATAGGAATGCATCCTAAGGGAACAATCCACAAAGAAAGTAAATGCTGCACTTGTAAAAATAGTTTTGACACAGTTTGCCTAATGTTGAAAAATAGAAAACAGTCTAGCTATTCAACAGTAGGGTCACCCTTAAAAGAATTATGGCATACCGACTTAATGAATTGCTGTCAGCTTTTAAGAGTTATAATATTGAAAAAAATTTATATCTGTATGATAAAATATTTAGAAGGTAAGTAAAAGGTCCTCAACTGCACATACACTTTTATTGCAATGATGTGAAAATGTATGACAAGGAACAAACACTGAAAGGCAGTACACAGACTTTGAAGTAATTTCTGTTGGAAGATGGTGAGGTTTTAAGTGTTTTCTTCCCCCATCATTTTGCCAAATTTTCTGCAAGTCTTTTATTCTGTCTTTAAATGAAAAGGAGAAAATATGACACAATCAGCCTCATTGATATAATATTGTAAGTATTCTATTCTGCAAAAAGAAGCAACCATGATGAAATGAAAGATAGGGAAAATAGCTGCAATACGAACTTCTTATTGATCAAAACAACCAAGGGCAGCACGAATACTTAGATGCCTGCGAATATGCATGAAAACATATTCGAGTATTTAAGTCCGGAATTTGTGTTCACAGGAAAAATAATGGCACCAACACGATTCCTTTCTAATAAAAATCTTTTAGTGTTTTCTTTCTGTTGTTTGCCACAGTTTGGAATGCGCTGAATTCTGGATTAAATGAAATGGCACAATACCTAGCACATAGTAGGCATCCAAGAAATACCAGTTTCCTTCCTTCCTGTGAAATACAAGATACTCTGAAATAAACGTAGCTTTATGGCCTTAAAGAACAGTTCAAGAATCAAAGCCAACCTCATCTCATATTCCCTATTACAATAAACTTTTAGTTTTAATATTTTTAAAAGAAAAAAACCCCAAACTCTAATAATTGAAATGGTTTTCCTACATTTTACTTTTAAGAGAAAGAGACATATTACAATTTTTAAAGACTCTATCAAGTATTTTAGTAATGATCCTGAGAGATTGCAGATTCAATCCAATATTACACCTTCTCTCCACTGGGTACATCATCAAAGAAAGAGCCAGTATAATTTAGTGTTACTATTTTATTTCTCTTAGTGGAAATAGTGGTGATTGGACATTGTTGCTGGAATATCTGGAATTTTTAATAGATATTACAGGAAACCTGGGGCCTTCTGGGCAGTATTCATGAATTTGAAGGGGACAGAAATAATCCACTTTTCTGGGAAACACTCACTTACGTAGAATATACTGCTCTTCTTAATGATGTGTTAATGAAGTGGCTCCAAAAGCCTGATGCTGCTGGCCCAAGTGAGTGGGCTGTGGCCTCCTGTGCCCTTGCTCCATTTTATTCAGGAGAAGGAATACCCCTGCCTCCTGCCTCACTGGCACTCTCTCCTTTCTTTCTCATTCAGGGTCTGACCTCTCTATGCACAGGGGATCTGCCTCCACAGCCTGGCATAGGGACCAGTCTCCCTCCCACTCCAGAGACCAGTAAACCTAAGCTAGGCTGTGGCTTCTTATTTGGTCTTAGTATTTATTATTCCACATCTAAAACACCATCCGTTTGTTATGGACACTTCAAGTACTTGTGATATTTAATGGAAAAAACTAGAGACATTTTGATTTTGTGAACAATATATTCTCAGGATTAATTTGGTTATTTGAGATGGGGCCCCTTTTTGTCTTCCAATTAATTGTCTTGCACTCTACGCCCAGAATAATATTTGAGCACCTTCCATTTGGTTTGCTCCTCAAATGTTGCACAAGCTGAGAAGGTGGGATAATTTCAAAGTCTAACAATAGTGTAGGGATCTTTCCTGTACTCTTTACCCAGATTGACCAATTACTCACATTTTGTCTCATCTGTTTTGTTTTCTCTCTGTCTCTCTTTCTCTCTGCATCTATATAATTTTTTCTGAGCTAAATACTCTCAAGTGAAAATAAGTTGACAATCTCAAACCTCTTTACAACACATTTGAGTGTATATTTCGTAAGAACAAGGACATTCTCTTAAATAATCACATCACAATAATCAAACTTGGGAAACTAACATTGCTACGATGCTGTTCTTTAATCCACAACACTTATTCAAGTCTTATTATTGTTCCAGTACTGACGTTCATCGTTATTTTGTTTTCCCTAATCCTGAATTTGATTCAGGATCATGCATTGCATTTGGTTGTCATGCTTTCCCAGTCTCCTTTAATCTGAACAGCTCCTCTGCATTTCTTGTCTCTTTTCTTTTCTCTTTTTAAAGCTTTTATTTCTTTTTTGTTTATTTTTAAATTTGTCATTATTGTGGGTACATAGCAGGTTTATATGGGGTATATGAAATATTTTGATATAGGCATTCAATGTGTAATAATCTCATCAGAGTAAATGGGGTATTCATTACCTCAAGCATTTATCCTTTGTGTTACAATCAATTATACTCTTTTAGTTATTTTTAAATCTACAATGAAGTTATTATTGACTATAGTCACTCTGTTGTGCTATCAAATACTAGATCTCATTCATTCTTTCGAATTATTTTTTGTACCCATTAACCATCCCCCCACCACACTACCCTTCAAAGCCTCTGGTAATCATCCTTCTACTCTCTATTTCCATGGGTTCTGTTGTTTTAATTCTCAGTTCTCATAAATAAGTGAGAGCATGTGATGTTTGTCATTCTGTGTCTGGCTTATTTCAAGTAACATAGTGACCTCTAGTCACGTCCATGTTGTTGCAAATGACAGGATCTCATTCTTTTGTACGGCTGAATAGTACTCCATTGTGTATCTGTACCTCATTTTCTTTATCCATTCATCTGTTGATGGACACTTAGGTTGTTTCAAAATCTTGGCTATTGTGATTAGTGTTGCAATAAACACAGAAGTGCAGACATCTCTGTGATACAGTGATTTCCTTTCTTTAGGGTATGTAGCTGCAGTTGGATTGCTGGATCATATGGTAGCTCTATTTTTAGTCTTTTTGAGGAACCTCTAAACCACATTTCTTGTTGTTTACCACCATGCCACATTGCAGTGTATGGTCCAGTAGTTTTGCAGATTGTCCTTCAATTTGTTTTGTAGACTGATGTTTCCTCATCAGACCAATTCAAGTTAGGATTTTTGGCAGGAATACTACTTAAGTGATGTCCCGTTTTTAGCATATCATATACATTAGGAAGCTCATGATAATATTTGTCCCAATTTTGGTAATGGTATTTTAATCATTCGGTTAAGCTACTGTCTTCCAGGTTTGTCAACTTTGAGGTCACTATTCTTCCCTTTGAGTATGTAACTTGTGAAGAGATATTTTGAAACTATGTAAACGGCCTGTTCCTTATCAAAGTTTCAACAAATTGGGATTTCTAAGTGGTCATTAAAACTGGAATCCAATTTTGAAAATTGAAGATGGCTATTTCTGTATTCCACCTATAACTTGACACCTCTTTCCACTTTGCTTCACCCTTTCCCTTTCCGTCCCCACAGTCCAATATCTTAACTTACCCCTCAGCTCTCTTCCCTTCATTCACTACCTTTAACTTTTTTTTGGTAGACAGGCGTCTGTGCCTACTGCCTAATTTGTGTCTACCCTCAGTCCTGCCTCTCACCTTTGACATCTAGCATGTGTTGGGAATAAATATTTATGCAAACGTCAAAGAATTGTGTTCAAAAGTTGCTTGAAATAATGTTCATTCTCTGTGTACTTATGTTACCAACTGATAATAGCAAGATTTATCTGTTTCTGCTTATGGTCAATATTAGGGTTTCTTTTTTAAAAATTTTTAATGTAATTTTATTTTCAAATATGTAAAATATTGATGTATCTCAAAAATGAGAAGTATCCAGAAAGACAGACTCAGAAGTATCAGTCCCATCTTGACGCCCTTTTCCCCATCCATATACCTCCATAGCAGCAACTTCTATTAGTGTCTGATTGTTTTTCTTGGGTTTCTTTTTCTTTTGAAAATATAAGCTTATATATATATGTATGTTATATAGGTATATATAATTATTGTTTTATACATATCATAAATATTATATATAATATATACAATGTATAGTATGTATACATACGTACGTTGCTTTATATATATATGCATGTGTATGCATAGTTATTTTCAACTCTTTACACACAAAATGTAGCAGACCATATAGATTGTTCTATAGCTTTACTTTAAAAAAAAATTTATTTATCATACTTTAAGTTCTGGGGCACATGTACAGATCGTGCAAGTTTGTTACATAGGTATATACATGCCATGGTGGTGGTTTGCTTCATCCATCGCCCTGTCATCTACATTAGATATTTCTCCTAATGCTATCCCTCCCCAATCCCCCCAGCCCCTGCTATTCCTCCTCTAGCACCTCCCCCAAGGACCTGGTGTGTGATGTTCCCCTCCCTGTATCCATGTGTTCTCATTTTTTAACACCCACTTATGAGTGAGAACATGTGGTGTTTGGTTTTATTAAAAACTTAATACATTTTAGACATTGCTCCATAGCCACTCATAGAGATTGCCCTTATTCTTTCTTTATTGCTGCATAGTACTCCACTTTGTGGATGGTTCATTCAACCAGTTCATATGAACAGATTTTGCACTGCTTTCAACTTTCTGCCATTATGAATAATGCATTACTAATATATTCACACATATATTGTTTTACTTGTGTTGAGGTGTATCTTCAGTACTGCTTAGTAAAAGAATAAATACATGTTTAATTTCATTAGCTATTGCCAAATTTCCCTCCTAAGGGCCTGTGCCGTTTTGCACTGCCCACTGGCAATACATGAGATCACATGTTTCTGCACCGCCCTGCCAATGGCATGTTTTGTCAAGCATTTCATTTTTACCAATCTGACAAGTGTAAAATAGAATACTTTGTCAAGAAGGGTGTTTTGTCAAGCATGTCATTTTTGTCAAGTTCATATGCATAAAATATCTGTGAGCAGTGATAATTTGTATTTGTATTATAAGTGATTTTAAGCATATTTTCATATATTTAAGAGACATTTTACTTTCCTATGTCTTTTTATCATTTCTTGATCAGGGCTTTGGTATTTTTCCTCTCAGTTTAAAAATTTTTTTGGTCCATTATATTTGTACGTGGGTCTTTCTATATCAGGGAGATTAGCCCTTCATCTGCGATACATGTTGCAAATATTTTTCATGTCACCTTGTCACTTTTTAAACTTTACTTCTGGTGTTTTTTTTCAAGCAATTTTTCCAGCTTTATTGGGGTATAATTGACAAATAAAAATGGTATATGTTAAAAGTGTACAACTTGATGCTTTGATCTACATATATATTGTGAAATAATCACAACTGTCAAGCCAATTAATACATCTATCATCTCACATAGTTCAATTTTTTTCTCTTTTGGTGAAAACACTTAAGATTTCAAAATTCAAGTATACAGTACAGTATTATTAGCTGTAGTCACATTACTATACATCAGATTTCCATCATGCATAACTGAAACTTTGTACCCTTTGGCCAACATCTCCCCGTTTCCCCATCCCCTCAGCCCCTGCAGATCACCATTCTACTTCAAGCAAACTCTATTTTCATTTTTATGTAGTTGAATTTATTAACCTTTCTTTTCATCGCTTCTTGATTTTATATAATAGTAACAAATGCTTTTCCCACTCCCATATTATGAAGTAATGCATCCATATTTTCTCTTAGTACCTAAATGGTTGGTCACATGTTTTTGTTTTAAAGAGTTACATTTTCAAATGTATTCTCAAAATTTTTATGTAGATGAACTTCCCTTTAATAGTTATCTGATGCCCTATCTTAGGCTGAGTTGTCTAGAAGCATGCCCTGAGTTGAGTATTCATGTACCCTGGTTTATTTAAAAAGTGCTTCCAGGAGAGACTAGGAAGGGAATGGGGAAGCAGGACAGAGAAGAGGAAGAAGCCAAACCAGGAGACAGTTTCAGGCAAGGTCTCACAGAGGGTATATTCAGCCTAATCCCTTAGGGGAACTCTGGCATATAAGTTAATGACTTCAAGTTGACCCAATATCAGGCAAGGAAGCTGAACTTTCATATTGCCACACTCATCAGTCACTGGCTAAAGGTTGTCTGTCCCAGGTGAAGACAGCAGTCATCAGAAGAGTCTTGGATGTGGCCATTGGAGGCAAAAGCACACCAAAATATGCAGAAACAGAACAATCCAAAGGAATCTGTATTAGTATCAACAAATCTCTTACCACAGCTGGCAAAACCTAGAAAGCAGAAGGTTATGGGAGGGGCACAACTAGTGGTAGGAGAAAGGGAGAAAAGAACCCAAAGAATCACTCCTTGTCTTCTCAGTCCTGTTGCTGCTACATTCCAGAGCTTGGAGAGCAGACCCTTGTGTAATTATTTCTATTTACTCAGTACTGAATTCCTGGCTTTGTCAAAAGCAATGATGAAAAAGAAACATCTAACATCCCATTGATGACATGGAGCAAGGAATACCTTTGATAAGCAATTCACAAGTATACTTCCCAATAGAGAGCCTTCACCAACAAGAGCTTGTCTGGATATTCTTCCCGAAGAGTCTTTGTGAACTGAATGCTTAAATGTAAGAAGGATTAGAGCAATTTGTGAGAAGCCTTGAATATGTTCCTCCAAACACATTCCACCTGGAACTCTTGGGATAGGCAGCTGATTCTGATCAGGAGCTTCTTCCACCCAGAAGATCCAATAAGCACATGTCTAGCCTCTCACAGTCGGTTAGATTCATGATGTCTCCCATCCTGTCATCAGAGGCCCTTTTCAAAAATGGTAGCTCCACTGGCACCTTCTCATCTTGCATCCTCTCATTCTAATCTGAGTTATTGGTTAAGAGACCAGGTCTTGAAGTCAGATCTAAAACCAACTCAGTCACTTTTTAGATACACCACTTTAGAGGAGTTTCTAAATGCCCTCAGTGTCAGTTTATTAATATGCAAAAGACAGCACCTACATTGCAGAATTATTGTAATGATTAAATAAAATAAGTATATCAAACCCTTGGCATGGTGCTAGACATGCATTATTATCATTCATTATTTTCATTCCACTCGAATGTGTCTCACACTGCTGACTTCCCTCCAACACTTTCCTCAGAGACCCCCATTCCATTGTAAATAACCTACCTTATATCCTCAGCCACTTCACAGAACTCCATCTCCAGGCTCTGCCCAGAGCACAGTAACTCTGCTGCAACTTCTATGGAAGAGGCTCATTCTTCTACACCCATGTATCATGAGTTGTGGCCTGATCATGGTCTCCTAGCTCGCCATTACAAATGGCAGATGATTACTCCTCCATCCTGGAACAAAGTACCTTCTTTCATTAAGATTTGTGCCAACAATATATACTCCCCTCTATACCTCTTCATTTTGTCTTTGAACTTCCTACCTTTCCCCCTGTATTCATTAATGGCTTGGATACAAACTCACTGTTTCTTCTCCTCATGTACTGCCTTCAGGCTGTGCAGCAACTATATCCACATGAAGTCTTCCAGAACTCTGGCTTTAAAAAAAAATCTTCAATACCAACCATCTTCATTTGTAACTACCTCCTTCACCCACTGATTGTCATAACCTAGACCTTAATATCACTTAGAAGAGCTCCACCTCTGAACTCACTGCAATCATGCATTGCTTAACAAGGGAAATACATTCTACAAAACACATTGTTAGGTGATTTTGTCATGTGAAAGCACCAGAGCGTGCACGTACACAAATCTAGATGGTAGAGCCTACTACACACCTAGGCTATATGGTATAGCCTATAGCTCCTGGGCTACAAACCTGTACATCATATTACTCTACTGAATTCTGTAGGCAATTGTAACATAACCATAAGCATTCGTATATCTAAACATAGAAAAGGTACAGTAAAAATACAGTATTAGAATATATGGGACCACCATTATACATGTCCATGATTGACTGAAGTGTCATTATGCAGTGCATGGCTGTATTCTAATGTACCATTTGAATTTCATCCTTCTATCCTTCCAGTCTTTACTCTCTCTTACTTCAGTTCTTTAATCTTACACACAGAGACCTCAAAGCCATTTTATTTCCAGTCCATCAGCATTCGTTGGCTTCACTTCCTCCCCTATCCAAACCTGGACACCTGCTGCACTCAACCACCAGACTCCTACACTCAAAACCAAGCCCACTGTCTTTCCACTACATCTCTCCTGCAGTTTGAAATTTTAGACTAATCCTACCATCTGCCTTTGCTGCTCAAATCTTGTGCTGCTGAATGTTGCTGCAGAAAATAAAATCTTTGAATGGATTGGGTCCACTACCCACTTATGATGTTTAGCACCTCTTGGATCCTCAGCAGCCCTCAAATATTTTGTTACCTTATCTCTGACCCATATCCCCTCCCATTTCTCTCAATGGCTGCTCCAAGTTTCCACTCACTTCAAGTCCTACATCACATTGATGTCATCCTCTCAGTGCACATGATCTTACTTTCTATTTCACCAAGAATATCATGGCTATCAGGTTTTGAACTTCCACAATTTTCCCCCATATCTATAAGTTATTTTTATCTGCACTTACCTTCAAGTTTGGTCACTTATGCTAAAGAAGAAGAAAGTAGGCTCTGGAAGTTGTTTTTTTCTCCTATTCAAGGAAACTCCTTCCACATCCTCCCTTATCTCCTGCATATCCAAGGCCTCATCCCACTCATTTATCACTCTTTTTTATATTTTTAACTTCTCTTGAAGGTCCTTTCTGTAGCCTCTAAATTTTCCAATAACACTATATATTATCTTCCTGCACTAGCCCTATATTTTCCCTTCTTTTTGTAGCCAAGATACTAAAAAGCAATACTCTAGACTTCTGTTGCCCTCTTCTTACTCCCAGTACATTCTTCAACCCACTCTAGTCAGGTTTCACCTTCTACAATCCATGCAGACTGTCCTGTCTGAGGTCACGAGTGGCCTTGTGACTTCCAAGTCTATTGATTGCTTTTCAGATTTATTTCATGAACTCTCTGCAACATAAAACACTGTATTAAATCTCTTCCCTCACTAGAAAAGCAAGAACAAACTAACCCCAAAACTAGCAGAAGAAATAACCAAAATCAGAGCAGAACTGAATGAAATTGAGACCTGAAAATTCATACAAAGAATCAAGGAAATCAAAAGTTGTTTTTTTGAAAGGATAAACAAAGTCAATAGATAGCTAGATAGATTTAAAAAGAAAAGAGAGAGAAGATCCAAAAAAGCATGATTAGAAACAACAAAGGTTATATTACAACTGAAATGCAAAAGATCCTCAAAGACTATTGTGAACACTTATGTACACAAACAAACTAGAAGATCTATAAGAAATGGATAAATTCCTAGAAACACACAGTATCCCAAAATTGAAACAGGAAGAAGCTGAAGTCATAAACAGACACAATATTGAGTTTCAAAATTGAATAATAAAAAAAAGAACGCTACCAATCAAAAAACCCCTGGAATGGATGGATTCAAAGCCAAATTCTACCAGATGTACAATAAGACATAGTACCAATTCTACTGAAACTATTTCAAAAAATTGAGGATGAGGGACTCCTCCCTAACTCATTTTATGAAACCAGCATCACTCTGACAACACAACTTGGTAAAAACACAACAAAAATAACTACAGGCCAATATCCCTGACAGACAAAGACACAAAAGTTTTCAACAAAACACTAGCAGACTAAATCCAGCAGCACATTAAAAAGGTAATTCACCATGATTGAGAGGGATTCATTCCTGGATGCGAGGTTGATTCAACATAAACAAATCAATAAATATGATTCACTACATTAAACAGAATTAAAAATGAAAATGATTTGATTATCTCAATAGATGCAGAAAAAGCTTTCAATAAAATTCAATATCCCTTTATGGTGAAAACCCTCAAGGAACTAGGCATTGAAGCAGCATACCTCAAAATAGTGAAAGCCATCTGTGGCAACAAAGCCATTTCCTTTGAGAACTGAAACAAGACAAAAATGCCAACTCTCATCACTGCTCTTCAACATAGTACTGGAAGTGCTAGCCAGGGCAAACAGGGAAGAGAAAGAAATTCAAGTAAGAAAAGAAGAAGTCAAACTATCTCTCTTCACTGATGATATGACTGTATACCCAGAAAACCCTAAAGATTCCATCAAAAGGCTCCTGGCACTGATAAATGACTTCAGTAAAGTTTCAGGATACAAAATCAGTGTACAAAAATTAGTTGCATTTCTATACACCAGTAACGTTCAAGCTGAGAGCCAAATCAAGAATGCAATCCCATTTACAGTAGCCATAATAAAATAAAATACTGAGGAATACATCTAACCAGAGGGGTGAAAGATCTCTGCAAGGAGAACTACAGAACACTGATGAAAGAAATAACAGATGAGACAGACAAATGGAAAAACATTTATGAAATGGAAAGATCAATATAATTAAAAAGGCCATCCTGTCCAAAGCAATCTGCAGATTCAACACTGTAGTAGTTCATTTTCATGCTGCCATGAAAAAAAACCTGAGACTGGGTAATTTATAAAGAAAAGAGGTTTAATTGACTCACACTTCCACATGGCTGGGGAGGCCTCAGGAAACTTACAATCATGACGAAAAGGACCTCTACACAGGTTGGCAGGAGAGAGAATTAGTACAAGCAGGGGAAATGCCAGACACTTATAAAACCATCAGATCTAATGAGACTCACTCACTACCATGAGAACAGCATGGGGGAAACTGTCCCCATGATTCATTTACCTCCACCTGGTCCTGCCCTTGACACGTGGGGATTATGGGGTTACAATTCAAGATGAGATTTTGGGTGGGGAAACAGCCAAACCATATCTAACACTATTCCTATCAAACTACCAATGTCATTTTTCACAGAATTGGAAAAATATTCTAAAATTAATTTGGAACCAAAAAAGAGCACAAGTAGCCAAAGCAATCCTAAGAATAAAGCCAGGGGCATTATATTACGCGACCTCATACTATACTATATGGCCAAAGTAACCAAAACAGCATGGTACCTGTACAAAAAACAGACATGTAGACCAATGGAACAGAATTGAGAACCCAGGAGTAAAGCTGCACACTTACACTGATCTTTGACAATGTCAACAAAAATAAGCAATTGGGAAAGGACATCCTATTCGATAAATGGTGCTGGAATAGCTGGCTAGCCATATGCAGAAGACTGAAACTGGACCCCTTCCTTACACCATATACAAAAATCAACTCAAGATGGATTAAAGACTTAAATGTAAA
>NW_016107604.1:462153-473486 GCF_001604975.1 Cebus imitator
GATCCCTTCCTTATACCATATACAAAAATTACTCACAATGAATTAAAGATTGAAATGCAAGACCTCAAACTATAAGAATACTAGAAGATAAACTAGGAAATACCCTTCTGGACATATGCCTTGGCAAAGAATTTATGACTAAGTCCTCAAAAGCAATTGTAATAAAAACAATAACTGACAAGTGGGACATAATTAAACTTAAGAGCTTCTGCACAGCAAAGGAAACTATCAACAGAGTAAACAGACAACCTACAGAATGGGAGAAAATATTTGCAATCTATGCATCCAACAAAGGTCTAATATCTAGAGTCTATAAGGAACTTGAACAAACTATTTGACAAGCAAACACAACCCCATTATTAAATGGGAAAAAGACATAAACTTCTCAAAAGAAGACATACAAATGGCTAACAAACATATGAAAACATGCTCAACATCAGCACAATGGAATAGAGAGTACAGAACTAAACCCATATATCTATGGGCAATTGATTTTCAATAAGGGTACCATGACCATTCAATGGGAAAATAACAGATTCTTCAACAAATGATGCTGGAACAACTGTATATCCACATGCAAAAGAATGAAGTTGGACTCCTACCTTACATTATATATGAAAATTAGCTCAAAATAGATCAAAGATCTAAATAAATGTAAGAGCTAAAAGTGTAAAATGATTAGAAGAAAACACGGGGGTAAATCATCATGTCCTCGGATTCAGAAAATGGATTTTTAGATGACATCAAAAGCATGAGCAACAAAAGAAAAAATAGATACATTGAACTTCTTCAAAGTTAAAAACTTTTGTTCGTCAAAGGATACTATCAAGAGATTGAAAAAACCCACAGAATGGGAGACAATATTTGCGAATCACATCTCTAATAAGGGTCTAGTATTCAGAATATGTAAGGGACTCTTACACCTCAATAACAAAAGGGCAACTAACCCAATTTTAAAATGGGTAAAGGACTTGAATAAACATTTCTCCAAAGAATATATACAAATGGCAAGAAGTACGTGAAAATATGCTCAACATCTCTGTCATTAGGGAAATGTAAATCAAAACCTCAATAAGATATCACTTCATGCCCATAGGATGGCTACAATGAAAAATTAATGGAAATTAACAAATGTGGGAGAGGACGTGGAGAAATTGGAATCCTTATACATTGCTGGTGGGATTGTAAAATTATACAGCCACTGTGGAAAACAGTTTGGCAGTTCCTTAAAACGTTAAACACATAATTACCATATGACCCCACAATTCTGCTCCTAGATACATACACAAAGGAATTGAAAACAAGTTCTCAAATAGATGTAAATGCATGCTTATAGCAGCACTATTCACAGTAGCCGGAAGGTGGAAACAGATGTGTATCAATGGATGAATGAATAAACAAATAGTGGTACATACATGCAAGGAATTATTATTCAACCATTAAAAGGAATGAAGTACTTACTGATATATGTTCCAATGTGGATCAACCTCAAAAACATGCTAAGTGAAAGAAGCCAGGCAGGATTGGTCACCTATCATATGATTCTGTTTACATGAAATATACAAAATAGGTAAATCGATACAAACGGAATGCAAATTGGTGTTGACCTGGATGTGGGGGAAGAGAGAATGGAGAAAAAATGCTGAATGGGCATGGGGTTTTATTTCAGAGTGATAGAATTGTTTGTAACTGCATAGAGATGGTGGTCACACAAGACTATGAATATACTAAATGTCACTAAGTTGTTAACCTTCAAATGATTAATCTTATGTGAATTTCAGGTTAATACATTTTTTTAAACCTGCTTTTTCTCCTATACTTCTAAGGCTTAGTTAATGGCACCACTATTCACACATTCATCCAAATTAGGAATCTGGAAATAATTCTAGATATCTTATTTCCTTCATTGAGAACATCCTACTGGTGATGAAGTCTATTTGGCTCTCTATCCATTGAATTTCTTGCAGTTTTCCATCCACTCCTACCTGCAGTATCTCAGCTTAGGTTATACACTACTGCAATAGTGTCTAACTGGACTCTCTTTATTCAAATTTCAACCCCTTGAATCCCCCCTTCACACAGCAGCATGAATTATCTAGGATAATGATTCTCAAATCTAGAGTGCATCAGAATTACCTGGAGGGTTTGTTAAAATGTAGATTGCTAGGCCCTGTACTCAGAGGTTCTGATTCAGTAGGTCTGAGATGTGGCTCTAGAATTTGTATTTCTAACAAACTCCCATGTAATGCTGATCCTGTTGGCTTAAAGGACCACACCTTGAGAATGAGTGATCCGTAACTTTATTGATTAATTTTCAGTTTAAAATCCTCTTGTCCTTACCCCAAGATGCTCCAGGGTCTGGCCCCTGCACATATCTGCAACTTCAACTTTCTATATGGCCTGTCTTAACCATATCCATGTTAATAGTCCACTTTAGCACCTTCTCTTCCATGAAAATATATTATTTGGAGTTCTCTGCTTCTAAGAAACAGAAAGTGACTTGAACTAATTTAAAGAAAAAATGAAATATCTTAGAAGTTTATCACATACATAATAGAAAGTTTGGAGGACCAAACTCAGAAATAGAGACGAATGAAGACGGATCAGGTATTCAGGCAGCAGGGATTACAATATGACTATCTGGTTTAGGAAGTAGTTCTGGAATAAATGCATTAGATGCTCCTCTACTTATGATGGAGCTACGTCTCAATAAACCTGTTATAAGTTGAGAATATGTCAAATATGTATTTAATGCATTGAAGAGTATTGGTTGTTTACTCTCGTGATCACAAAGCTGACCTGGAGCTATGGCTCGCTGCTGCCCAATATCATGAGAGAATATCATACTACATATTACTAAGCTTAAGAAAAAATTAAAATTCAGAATTTGAAGTACAATTTTTACTAAATGTGTATCACTTTTGCACTAAAGTTAAAAAATTATAAGTTGAATCATCATAAGTTGGGGACCATTTGTATATCTATTTTTCCATCCTTGGGTTTCTGAAGACAGAAAACTCATGGAAGAAACTTTCAAGCATCTCATCTTGGGTTCCACACCTTCTGGTAAAGGAAGGCACAGTCTCTTGTTGCACTGAGACAGCATACAGTGGAGAAGGATAATTCTCCACAAGAAAATCAAGCTGTTATGAGATTAGGCTGGTTGAATACTCAGAGAACAGAACAAATATCTTCAGCACCATTTCCTTCTTTGTGCCTTACTATATGTACATTGTACCAACTTCCATATTACTTAAGACTCCTAGCCATTTTTGTGTATATGTCTTACTAGACTGTGAGTACCTTGAAAACAGGAACGATGTTTCGTTTTTATTTCTAAAATTTAGCATAGCATGTGGTATTAAGCAGGTGTTCAACAAATGTTTGTTGAATGAATAAATAAATAAACAAGAAATAAAATTGAAGGGATTTAAAACACAGCTGAATTACAGGATGAAAGGGGGAAACCAAGCATTCGAGTGAGGGGAAGAGAGAAGAATGTAGTGGTTTGGGTCATTTGCAAAAGCTGTGAACACACAAAAAGCTGTTCCTGGACATGAGAAAGTAGAAAAGTCACCTTGAGCCACAGGAAAGTTGGTATTTTTTTCCCCAGGACCAGAGATGCTTAGGAAGAAAGTGAAGAATAACTTTTTTTTAAACAGCTTAATTGAGATATAACTAATATTCAAGAAACTTTCCATATTTAAGGTGTACAATTTGATACATTTTGACACATGTATGAGCCCATGAAACAATCACTGTAATGAAAATGAGAATGTCCATCACCCTGAACAGTTTCTTCATGCTCCTTTATAATCACTCCCTCTAATCCCTGCCAGCACACCCCATCACCAGCGCTTTCTGTCACTATGAACTAGCTTACATTTTCTAGAAGTTTATATAGGAGTTATACAGTATGTATCCTTTTTTGTCTCACTTCTTTTACCCAGTGTAATTATTTTGAGATTTATCCATGCTGTGTGTGTATCAATAATGCATTTTATTTTATTATTGTATAGTATTCTAATGCACAGATACATCCAGTTAATTCATCTATTGAGCTGTTTATGGACATTTGACTTATTACCAGTTTGGGGCTATTACAAATAAGGTTGCTGGGAACACCTGTGTACAAGTTTTTGTAGAGATATATACTTTCTTTTCTCTTGGATAGATAACTAAGTGTGGAATGACTAAGTCATATGGTGTATGTATATTTAACTTTTTAAAAAAACTGCTGGAATTCTACTTCTGGCATGGCAGCATGAGGGACTCCATGGATTTGTTTCCAGTAAAACTGGTAGAAATTATTTTTAAAGCAACCATTTAAAGTTTCTGAGAATTGTTATAAGGGAATATAGAAAATGAAGAATATTTATTGAAGAAAACCTACTAAACTTTGTAGGAACTGCTAGAGTTGGTAGCATTTGAACCAAGATCTGTGCCCTCCATTTCTCATCTCAACTTAGCAAAATGGAAACTATATTTCAGGCTGGTACACCCAGGAAGACAGAGCTCCCTTTCTCCCCAGCTCCCAGTCAGAGGGCTATCTTCTTGGGAGAGGCAAGGTGTCAGCATTTCTCATCTTGCCTCCAGCTACCCCTTGCTGAAGTTAAGATCCAGGTGAATGTGGCCAAGAGGTAGGGGCTCCCTTCTTTCATGCAGTCCCCAATCATGGGATGGAGGTTCTAACTAGGTTGCAGCATTGCCAGGAATACTAGGGCCCAATTTGCTTTGCTGTAGCTCATGGGAAAGGGGATTTCCTGTTGACAGATGCAAGGCAAGAAGACCTAGGGCTGTTGGCTTCTCTCCATCTATCAAATATTCAGCTCCTAAAGTGAGATGCCACTCAGAGAAGTGTGCTATTTTCCAGGTCCCAGGCATAAGAGCTGTGTCTTAAGAGATTTTGTCCAGGGGAGAAGCTGGTTGTACAACAGAGAGCTCCAAATCCCTACCTCAAGGACTGACTTCATTTGTCACAGAGTGTGGAGAAGTCCAAGCCTAGTAATACTCTTAAAAACAGAAAAAATTGTAATGAAAGGCAATTGGGAGGAGACTGGTAGATTAATTGGAAATAAAGTCAGAACTATAGGCTGACTAGGTTGCTGAAGAAAAACAAGGGAAAGGCAGAACTAAGAAATATGTTATAGTCCAAATTCTAAGCACTGAACTCAGGAATTATCTCTTCAAAGGAGCCTGAATTGGATTGGGTTAAGTCTATGAAGTAATTTATGCCTAGGCATTTTTGAAAACAATGGAACAATCGGCTTAGTGGAACTTAACATCAGGTGTGGTTAGGGAAAGAGAAGATTAAAGAGAACCGTACACAAACCATTCTCATCCCAAGGTAACTATTGGCATAACCAAGGCTGTGCCGTCTGAGGAAGCAACATCAGAGGCTTCACGTTGAAGGCATGGAGGAAATAGACTTTGCTAAAATAGTCTAGTTAGTCACTAAACAACTAAACAAGCAAATAACAATAACAAGTCCTGGAAAGAGAATTCCGGAACCCAGAGTTGATAAAATATATTATCTAAAATGTACAATTTTTAATTAAAAATTATGAAACATGCAACGAAACAGGAAATATCATATGGAAAAAAAAAGGCAATAGAAACTGCCTGTGAGAACTACCAGTTGTTGAATTTAGCAGACGAGACTTCAAGGTTGCCATTAGAAATATGTTCAAGGAAGAAAAGAAAAACATGGTTACCGAAGTAAAGGGGGGTGTGATGACACTGTCTCATCAAATAGAGAATATCAATAAAGTGACAGAAAATGTTTTTAATAGGAATTTGGGAATTTTAAAGTAAAATAATTGAAATTAAAAAATCACTACAGGGACTCAACAATGGATTAGAATTGGAAAAAGAAAGAATTGGTGAACTTGTGTATTCATAGAGACTATCTAAGTTGAAAAACAGAGAGAAAAAGAATCAAGAAAAATGAACAAAGGAGAAACGTGGGTCACCACTACCTTCATCACATGCATATAACAGGAATACCAGAAGAAGATGAGGAAGAAACACATTTTTTAAATTAGTGGCTAAAAACTTCACAAATGTATTGTAAAACACGAATATACACAACCAGCAGGCTCCATGAACTCCAACTAGGATAAATGCAAAGCGGTCCACAAATAGACACATCATAATAAAAATGCTAAAAGGGAAAGGCAGGGAGAAAACCTTGAAAGTAGCAAGAGAAAAATGACTATACTTTCAAGGGAACCCCCTGTAAGGTTAACAGTTGACTTCTTATCAGAAGGCAGTGGAATAACATATTGAGAGTGCTCAAAGAAAGAAACTGTTAAGAAAGATTCCTATATTCAGCAAAGCTAGATTTCAAAAATGAGGGTGAAATTAAGATATTCCCAGATAAATGAAAACTGAATTTGTTGCTAGCAGATCGTCCTTACATATATACTAAGATAAATGCTTCAGGCTGAACCATGTGACCTTAGACAGCAATTTGATTTCATACACAAAACCCAAAAAGCACTGGTAAAAGTAATTATATAATTATAAAATAAATATATAACCATCTTTCTTCACTAAACTGATTTTAAAAGCTACATGTAAAGCAATATGTATCTCATAGATTGCTGGGCCTTGAAGATATAGAAATGTGATATATCTGCAATAACCACACAAAGTAGGTGGATGGGAGAAAGGCTGCATTGAGCTAAGGAAATGACTCCAGATGGTAACTTCGATTGCCATCTGGAACAAAAGAAGAGAACTAGAAATGATAAGCAAGAAGGCATGTGTATATACATCGAATTTCTTCTCTTAGCTTTATTAAAAGACATAAAACTATAAAATAATAACAATGTATTGAGCTAAAAAGCTACGAGAAGAAACCATTGGAACTTAAAAGAGGAAGAAATACTTCCCAACTCATTCTGTTAGGATATTAGTGTTAATCAAATACCAAAACAAGATAACTACATCACAAGCAAACTAAAGACCAATATATATTATGAATATGTAAAAATGCACAACAAAATTTTATTGAAAAACAGTTATATCTTTTATATATATATTATTTATGGCTGCTTTCATGCAATACCAGCAGAATTGAGTAATATGATTGATAAAATTTGGATATCTATTTCTGTCAAAATTCCATGTTGAATTATAATCCCCAGTGCTAATTACACTTCAGGTGGGGCCTGGTGGGAGGTGTTCAGATCATGGGGTCAGATCCCTCATGGCTTGGTGCTGTTCTTGTGGTAGTGATGAGTTCTCACAAGATCTGGTCATTTAAAAGTGTGTAGCACCTCCCCTGCCCCCACTCCTGCTTTCGCCATGTGAAGTACCTGTTTCTAATTCACTTTCTACCATGAGTTAAAAGCTTCCTGGGGCCTCTCTGGAAGCTAAGCAGAAGCCAGTGTCATGCTTCCTGTACAGCCTGCAGAACTGTGAGCCAATGAAACCTCTCTCCTTAATAAATTATCCAGTCTCAGGTATTTCTTTCTAGCAATGCATGAACAGCCTAACACAGAAAATTGCTACTGGGAGTGGGCCATTGCTATAAAGATACCTGAAAATGTGGAAGCAACTTTGGAACTGGGTAACAGGCAGAGGTTAGAAGAGTTTGTGGGGAGGGGCTCAAAAGAAGACAGGAAGGTGAGGGAAAGTTTGAACTTAGAGACTGGTTAAATGGTTGTGACCAAAATGCTGATAGCAGTATATACAGTAAAGTCCAGGCTACTGAGGACTCAGATGGAAATGAGGAACTTATTGGGAATTGGAACAAAGGTGACAAATGTTATGTCTTAGCAAATAACTTGGACGCATTGTGTTTATGTCCTAGGGATCTGTGGAAGCTTGAACCAAAGAGTGAGAACCTTAGGGTATCTGGCAGAGGACATTTCTTTTAAATATATATGTGTGTGTGTGTATATATATATATATATATATGTGTGTGTGTGTGTGTGTGTGTATAATTGCACTTTAGGTTCTGGGGCACATGTGCAGAATATGCAGGATTATTGCATAGGTACGTACATAGCAATGTGGTTTGCTACCTCCATCCCTGTCACCAATAGGCAGAGGACACTTCTAAGCAGCAAAGTGTTCAAGATACGGCCTTGCTGCTTCTAACAACCCATTCTCAGATATGAGAGCAAAGAAATGATTTAATGTTGTAATTTATATTTAAACAGGAAGCAAAGCATAAAAGTTTGGAAAATTTGCAGCCAAAGTATGTGGCAAAGAAATAAACAGCTTTCTTTGGGAGAAGAATTCAAGCAGGCTGTGGAACATTCATTTGCTAGAGGTATTTGCATAACCAAAAAGGAGTCAAGTGCTAATGGCTCAGATAATGAGAAAAAGGTCTTGAAGACATTTCAAAGACCTTCACATCAATCCCTCCCATCACAAGCCCAGAGGCTCAGGAGGACTGAGTGGTTTCATAGCTGCTGGACCCTTCCAAATCCCATAATTTTTTCACATTGCAAAATAAAACCGTGCCTTCCCAATAGTCCCCCAAAGTCTTAACTCATTCCAGCATTAACTCAAAAGTCTAAAATCCAAAGTCTCAACTGAGACAAGGCAAATCCTTTCCATCTATGAACCTGTAAAATCAAAAACAAGTTAGTTACTTCCAAGACACATGGAGGTATAGACATTGGGTAAACATTCCCATTCCAAAAGGGAGAAATCAGCTAAACGAAAGGCGCTACAGGCCCTTTTAATGACTGCTCTGCTGAATTTCATGCAAGTTTGAAATCCAGACATGCAGTCATCAAATCTGAAAGCTCCAAAATAACCTACTTTGACTCTATGTCCCACATCTAGGGCACACTGCTGCAAGGGATTCTCAAGGCCTTGGGCAGCTCTGTTCCTGTGGCTTTGCAGAGTTCAACCTTTGTGGGGCTGCTCTCGCAGGTTGGTACCGTCTGTGGCTTTTCCAGGTGTGAGGTGCAAGCTGCTCGTGGATCTGTCATTCTGGGGTCTGGAGGATGATGGCCACCTTCTCATAGCTCCACTAGGCAGTTCCCTGTTGGGTTTCCATATACAGGTTCCAACCCCACATTTCTCCTCGGTGCTGTCCTAGTAGAAGTTCTCTGTGAGGGCTACACCTGTGCAGCAGAGTTATGCATGGGCACCCAGGCTTTCTCATACATCTTCTGAAGTCTAGGAAAAGGCTTCCATGAATTCATTCATACATTTGCACCCCTACAGGCTTAACACCACACGTAAGTCACCAAGGCTTAGAACTTGCATCCTCTGGAGTTGCAGCCTAAACTGTACCTGGGCCCCTTTAAACCATGGCTGGCCGGGCGCGGTGGCTCACGCCTGTAATCCCAGCACTTTGGGAGGCTGAAGCGGGTGGATCACGAGGTCAAGAGATCGAGACCATCCTGGTCAACATGGTGAAACCCCGTCTCTACTAAAAATACAAAAAATTAGCTGGGCATGGTGGTGTGTGCCTGTAATCCCAGCTACTCAGGAGGCTGAGGCAGGAGAATTGCCTGAACCCAGGAGGCGGAGGTTGCAGTGAGCCAAGATCGCGCCATTGCACTCCAGCCTGGGTAACATGAGTGAAACTCTGTCTCAAAAAAAAAACAAAAAAACAAAAAAACAACAAAAAAAAACCATGGCTGGAGCTGGAGCAGCTGGAATGTGGAGAACAGTGTCCTGAGGCTACACAGGGCAGCAAGGCCTTGAAGGCATTTCAGAAAGGAGCCTGTAGCCCCTTTGTTTAGCTGATTTCACTCTTTTGAAATGGGATTGTTTACCCAATGTCCATACCTCCATTGTATCTTGGAAGGCATGGCTGTATTTTGCAATGTGAGAAGACCATAAGATTTGGGATGGGCCAGAGGTGGAATGAAATAGTTTAGATATTTGTCCCCACTCAAATCTCATGTTGAATTGTAATCCCCAGTGCTGGAGGTGGGGCCTGGTGGTAGGTGTTTGGATCCTGAGGGCATATCCTTCATAGCTTGGTGCTGTTCTTATGATAGTGTATGAGTTCTCATGAGATTTGGTCATTTAAAATGTGTGCATCTCTCCACTACACTTTCTATTGTTTACTCATGCTTTCGCCATGTGAAGTGCCTGCTCCTGCTTTGCCTTTCACCATGATTAAAAGCTCACTGAGGTTTCATGAGAAGCAGAGCAGATGCCAGAACCATGCTTCCTATAAAGTCTACAGAACCATGAGCCAATTAAACCTCTTTTGTTTATAAATTACCCAGTCTCAGGCATTTCTTTATAGAAATGCAAGAATGGCCTAACACAACGACAGAGCCCATATGACCTACAAATCATAATATTTTTAATCTGGCCCTTAACAGAAAAAGTTTCCCAAGTCTAACTTTAGGCAATTACCTCTTAAAGGGATTTAAATAATAAGAGTTTATTTTAAACAATTATCTATGTAAGTTATCAGTTTAGGTGCTCTTCATTACTTTGTACAGATCCAGATTTTCATGTTGCACCATTTTCATTCTTCTTAGAAAAATTTCTTTAACATTTTTTAGAGTGCAGGCCTGCTAGTGATTAATACATTCAGCTTTTATGTGTCTAAAAATGCCTTTATTTTGCATTCATTTTTCAAATATGTTTTCACTGGGAAATAATTCTTTATTGACTATTGTTTTAATACTGTAAATATGTTGTCCCTCTTTTATTGCTTGCATTGTTTCTGAAAAGCAAACTGCTGTCATCCTTGTTTTTTTTAACCTAATGTGTTTTTTCTCTGCTTTTCAGATTTTTTAATCACTTATTTTGAGCAATTTGATTATGATGTTCTTTAATGTAGGCTTTGTTCTTGCTGCTTGTGATAAAAATTTGTTGATCTTTAATAAGTAGATTTATAATTTTAATCATATTTAGAAAGTTTTCTGCTACTATTTCTTTAATACGTTTTTCTCTTCCTTCTCCATAAATATTATTTTTTGAGGACTTCAATTATACATATATTGGGCTTCTAGAAGTTGTTGCACAACTCACTGATCTCTACTCATTTTTCCTCATATTCTTGGATATTTTCTATTGCTATTTTTTCAAGTTCACCAATATTGTCTTCTGAAATGTCTAATCTGCCATATTTCTATGCCATGCCTTTTTGTCTCATACATCACAGTTTTTTATCTCTAGAAGCTTAATTTATGTCTTTATTATGTCTTCCATTCTTTACTTAACATGTTCAATTTTTCATCTAACTTCTTGAACATATGAAGTACAGTTATCATAACAAGTTAAAATGTCTTTGTGGCTGGTCCGAAGGTAGTGAGTTATCTCAATTGATTGTTCACAGTCAGTTACAGATTGAACTCCTTGTTCTACTCTTTCCCCCCTTCTCACTACTGCACTTG
>NW_016107604.1:473901-475975 GCF_001604975.1 Cebus imitator
CAGGGTTTCACCATGTTGGCCAGGATGGTCTCGATCTCTTGACCTTGTGATCCACCCACCTCGGCCTCCCAAAGTGCTGGGATTACAGGCATGAGCCACCATGCTCAGCCACACCTGGTAATTTTTTACTGGAGTAAGGACCTGTGGTAGGGACCAATTTTCATGGTGACTAGAAAAAGGGTAGTGTATCAACTATGCCACAATAATGTTGTATCACAAACACTCAGTGTTCGAAAACAGCCAGCATTTATTCTCATAAATCTGTGGATCAGTGAATGTGGCTCTGCTGATTTAGGTCAAGTTCAACTGGTGGTTCTGTTTCATGCTCTCATGGCTGGGGCAGCTATGCTTCTAACTGTAGATCTGTGAGTCAACTGAGGTGGGTTCTCTTATATATGTGTTCATTCTGGGGCCTAGGATAAAGGGAAAGCTATTAGGGAAATCTTTATTATGGTAATGAGAGTGGTCTGTGAACACAAATGGAAACCAAAGTCAGGCACCCAACCAAATGCCTATGTGTGATCCTTCAGGCTTGACCATTTAGGCAATTTAAAAAACTTTACCTAGCAGGCCTCATTGACGAAAGCTTCCCCCTCCACACCAGACTTGGTGTATAGCTGTTATGTTATTCTATTGTAATGGTGCTATAAAGATACTACCTGAGACTTGGTAATTTATAAACAAGAAAAGTTTAATTGACTCACAGTTCTGCATGGCTGGAGAGGCCTCAGGAAACTTACCATCGTGACAGAAGGTGAAGGGGAAGCAGGCACCTCCTTCACAGGTGGCAGGAGAGAGACAGGGTGTGCAGGGGGAACTTCCACTTTTAAAACCATCAGATCTCATGAGAAGTCCCTCACTATCAAGAGAACAGCCTGGGGGAACTGCCCCAATGATCCAATCACCTCCCACCAGGTCCCTTTCTCAACATATGGGGATTACAACTCAAGATGAGATTTGGGTAAAGATACACAGCCAAATCATATCATTCTACCCTGGCCCCATTCCAAATCTCATGTCCTTTTCACATTTCAAAACCAATCATGCCCTCCCCCCAAAGTCTTAACTCATTCCAGCATTAGCACAAAAGTCCAAGTCCAAAGTCTCATCTGAGACAAGGCAAATCCCTTCTGCCTATAAGCCTGTAAAATCAAAAGCAAGCTAGTTACTTCCAAGATACAATGGGGGTACAGGCATTGGGTAAATGTTACTATTCCCAATGGGAGAAATTGGCCAAAACAAAGGGACCAAAGGCCCCATGCAAGTCCAAAATCAGGCCACACAGTCTTAAAGCTCCAAAATCTCCTTTGACTCCATGTCTCACACCGAGGGCATGTTGATGCAAGAGGTGGGCTCCCATGGCATTGGGCAGCTCTGCCCTGTGGCTCTGCAGGGAACAGCCCCTGAGGTTGCTTACACAGGCTGGCACTGAGTGCCTGCAGCTCTTCCAGACACATGGTGCAAGCCGTTGGTGGATCTACCTTTCTAGAGGACGATGGCCCTCTTCTCGCAGTTCCACTAGGCAGCACCCCAGTAGGGACTCTATGTGGGGGCTCCAACCCCAAATTTCCCCTTTGCACTGCACTAGCAGAGGTTCTGCATGAGGACTCCACCCCTGCAGCAAACTTCTGCCTCAACATTCAGGTGTTTCCATAAATCCTCTAAAATCTAGGTGAAGGTTCGCAAGCCTCAATTCTTATTTTATATACACCTGCAGGCCCAGTATCACATGGAAGCTACCAAGGCATGGTTCTTGCACCCTCTGAAGCAACAACCTGAGCTGTACCATGGCCCCTTTTAGACACAGCTAGGGCTGGAGCAGCTGAGATGCAGGGCGCCATGTCCCAGGGTTGTACAGAGCAGTGGGGCCCTGGACCCAGTCTATGAAACCATTTTTCCCTCCTAGGCCTCTGGGCATGTGAAGGGAGGGGCTGCTGCAAAGATCTCTGACATGCCCTGGATATTTTTTCACCATTGTCTTGGCTATTAACATTTGGCTCCTCATTACTTATGCAAATTTTTGCTTGAATTTTCCCCAGAAAATTGGATTTTCTTTTCTTTCTTTTGGTTTTCT
>NW_016107604.1:477715-487342 GCF_001604975.1 Cebus imitator
TGCTTGGTCGATTTGGCTATTGAAACTTGTATACACTTCGCGAAGTTCTCATGTTGTGTTTTTCAGCTCCATTAAGTCATTTATATTCTTCTCTAAGCTATTTATTATCATTAGCATTCCATCAAACCTTTTTTCAAGGTTCTTAGTTTCTTTGCATTGCGCTAGAACATGTTCTTTTATCTCAGGGAAGTTTGTCATTACCGACCTTCTGAAGTCTGTTTCTGTCAATTCATCAGACTCCTTCTCCATCCAGCTTTGTTCCTTTGCTGGTGATGAGTTGTGATCCCATGGAGGAGGAGAGGCATTCTGGTTTTGGATATTTTCATCCCTTTTGTGCTTGTTTCTTCCCATCGTTGTGGATTTATCTACCCGTGGTCTTTGTAGTTGGTGACTTTCAGATGGGGTCTCTGAGTAGACTTCCTTTTTGTTGATAATGAAGTTATTTATTTCTGTTTTTTAGTTTTCCTTCTAACAGTCAGGCCCCTCTGCTGTAGGACTGCTGGAGGTCCACTCCAGACACTGCTTGTCTAGGAATCACCCCCGGGGGCTGTAGAACAACAAGGATTGCTGCCACTTTCTTCTTCTGTTATCTTTGTCCCAGAAGGATACCTGCCAGATGTCAGCCTGAGCTCTCCTTTTTATGAGGTGACTCTTTGGATATATGGTGGTCAGGGAGCTGCTTGACGAGACAGTCTGTCCCTCATAGGAGATCAAGTGCTGAGCTGTGAGCTCCATTGTTCTGTTCAGAGCTGCTGGGCACGTATGTTTACATCTGCTGCAGTGGAACTCATAACCACCTTTTTTCCCAGGTGCTCTGTCCTGGGAAGGTGGGGCTTTATTTATAAATTCCTGATGTGCTGCTGCCTTTTTTCAGAGCTGCCCTACCCAGCAAGGAGGTAGCCTAGTCACAGTCTGCCAGCAGAGGCGTTGCTAAGCTGCCGTGGGCTCTGTCCACCTGCTGTGTGAACTTCCTTGCGGTTTTGTTTATAGAAGTATAGTTAGAACTGCCTTGGTAATGGTGGTCTGCCTCAGTAATGGCAGATTGCCTCTGTAATGGCAGACTACCTAGGTAATGGCCGACTGCCTTGGTAATGGCACAGTGCCTCAGTAGTGGTGGACTTCCTTGGTAATGCCGAACACCCTTCCCCCAACAGAGCTGGACCATCCTGGGTCTGGCTGCGCTTGCTGCGAAACTCTCAATCCAGAGCATCTCAGATTGCTGGTCTTTGTGGGGGTGGGGCCCACCAAGCCAGACCACCAGGCTCCCTGTTTCAGCCCCCTTTTTTTCAGTTGAATGGGTGGCTCTTTCTCCCAGGCATTCCAGGCGCCAGTTGAAATGGCCACCCATATTTGTGTGAGTTTTTGTGTGGAGACCCACTGTGCCAGCTGAAACAGCCATGCTGGAAACTTGTGGTGCTTTTCGGCCTGGGAATCTTCTCGTCTGTGGCCAGTAGTAACTCATTTGGAAATGCAGTGATCACTCACCGTCTGCATTGTTCTCGCTGGGAACCGCACTCTGGAGCTGTTCCTATTCAGCCATGTTGGATCTCCCATACATTGTTTTTCAAAATCGCCAATGAGATCAGGTTGCTGTAGTTCTCCAAGATCACATCTTTGTACAAGTCCCTCTGAGCAGCATCCAGGCATTCCCATTCCTCCTGAGAGAAGTCAATGGCCACTACCCTGAAAGTCACCAAAAAGTGGGGCATGGATTTTTAGAACTGTCAGAAGTGATCAGTTTTCTGGGTTCCTCTCCTGGAGGTGTGCAAAGTCCAGAGAGGCCAGTGCTGGCAGCTGCAGAAGGGCTCCATGCATCAAGCTTGTTTTTCTTTTCTACCACATGGTTGGACTGCAAATTTTCCAAATTTCTATTCTCTACTTCCCTTTTAAACATAAGTTCTAGTTTCAAACCATCTCTTTGTGAACATGTCTGAATGGACACTTTCAGAATCAGCCAGGTCGCCTCTTGAATGCTTTGCTGCTTATAAATTTCTTCTGCCAGATACCCTAAACCATCTCTCTCAAGATTAAAGTTCCACAAATCTCTAGGGCAAGAGCAAAATGCTGCAAGTCTCTTTACTAAAGTACAGCAAGAGTTACCTTTACTCCAGTTCCCATCAAGTTCCTCATCTCCATCTGACACCACCTCAGCCTGGACTTTATCACCCATATTATCAGTGTTTTGGTCAGAACCATTCAGCAAGTCTCTAGGAAGTTCCAAACTTTCCCACATCTTCCTGTCTTCTTGTGAGCCCTCCAAACTGTTGCAATCTCTGCCTGTTACCCAGTTCCAAAGTCACTTCCACATTTTCAGGTTAACTTTATGGCAGTGCCCCACTCCTGGTACCAATTCTCTGTATAAGTCTGTTCTCACACTGCTATAAAGATACTACTTGAGAATGGGTAATTTATTAAGAAAAGAGGTTTAACTGACTCACAATTCTCCATGGCTGAAGAGGCCTCAGGCAGTTACCATCATGGTGGAAGGTGAATGGGAATCAAGTACCTTCTTCACAAGGCAGCAAAAGAGAGATAGAGTGTACTGGGGAAACTGCCACCTTTAAAACCATCAGATCTCATGAGAACTTCCTCACTATATGACAATAGCATGGGGAAAACTGCCCCCATGAGCCAATCACCTCCCACCAGGTCCCTCCCTTGTCACTTTTGGATTACAACTTGAGATGTGATTTGGGTGGGGACACAAAGCCAAACCATATCAGCTGTACACTGCAATCTCTGAAGGAAGTTGTAGTCAAGGACTCAGACCCTCCAGCTCACCATGCTTGTATGCATTTCTAAATTCCTAGGCCAGGCACCTCCATTCAGAGACTTCTTTATTGGAGGCCCCTGGCCAAGGCTTCTCTCAAGCATTTCTGCTGACACCACCTGATCAGGGTGACTTGAAGACATTTTTCTCCACTTCAACTCAGTATTTAGTACTTTCCCACTCTTAACCTTTACTTCTCTTCCTATCTCCAACCCCAGGTCCATAAAATGGCAGGAGCCTTTTGTTTGGTAATCCCTTAGGAGTGAGACAATTCCTACTATCTGCACTGATACATCTGACCCTCACCTGGTCCTGTTTGATAGGCAAAAATGGAACACTGCAGGAGCCAGCATTTCTTGTTTAGTTTCTTGCTTATATTATCACAATGAGTGATTAAATGCTTGACTGCTACTTTCATTTTGGTTTATTGTCTTAATTAACTACCTGGAAGCTCAGCTTTTTAAAAAACAGCTCACTCTTGACAGAAATATGCAAAGCCTCTGAAGTCCTAGGCTCAGAATTGACCCAGCACTACATCTAGCCACACTGGCTAAAGCAAGACATGACTAAATCTGAATGGCCACAGAAAGGGTGAAGATAGGAAGGGTGAAGAACTGGAATCAATGATTTAGTCCACTCTGAGTGCGATGGGGCAAATTTCCTGACCAAAGCCAAGACAACCTCTTGGCACAGTCAGCATCCTGAATCCAGGTGGCTTTTGATGCTTCTGGGCCACACGTAGAGATAAGTTGTTTTCCTGGAGAGCTATCCATGAGTGGCAGAACCCTGATCAGCTAGCTCATACTAGGTTACTTACCAAATCAATCAACATGTATTTATGCATTAACTGTGCCAGAATCAGTTAGTTATTGGGAATTATACAAAAAGCATAAGAAACATAGTCACTGCCCTGACAGAGCTAAAATGAAACTTAAATACAAGAAAATAGACAAATACAATAATTTCAAGAGAAATAAGTTCTATGAAGGAAACAAATAATGTATTGATACACAGAATAAATGGAATGCTTCATTAGATGAGGTGGTTGAGAGCAGCACAGTATTAGGTAAATTATTTTAAGCATAGCCAGAACTCCTCCAGAGAGGCTGATGAGGGGGCAATCTGTATGCAGCTGTTTAGTATAGCAAGTCCTAAGATGTTGCTATAGTTTGAATGTTTAGATCTCCGCAAGCTTATATGCTGATACCTAATCCCTAATAAATAGTATTAGAAGGTGGGGCTTGGGAGGTGATTAGGTCATGAGGAAAGATCCTTTGTGAATAGGATTGGTGTTTTTATAAAAGAGGTCTGAAGGAGCCTGTTTGCCCATTCTGTCATGTAAGGACACATACAGGGTGCCATCTGTGAGGGGCAGGCCATCGCCAGACACTGAATCAGCTGGTGCCTTGATCTAAGATTTCCAAGTCTCTAGATCTGTGAGCATAAATTTCTGTTGTTTGTAAATTCCCCAGTTTAAGGTACTTTGTTATAGCAGCCCACACAGACTAAGATAGATGTTTACTAAGGACAGATTACTCAACATGCGTAGTAGACCTTTTAACAGGATGGAGGGATTCACTTTATTTTCAGGGAAAATTTCTCTTTTTTTTGAGTGCATTAGACAGAGCTATTGGTCCTAACATACACAGAAAGTTTATCTTCTCCAGTAGGAAAGTCTCTAGGGAAGACCTACCAATTAATTATGTTTCTGGAGAAGAGTGCTCCTTGCATTCTTTAGTAAGGGAGATCCAATTTCCACTGATGAAAATTTGGGTTCCATATTTACTGATGAATCAAAGCTCCTCTCAATAGCCATCAAGGGCACCCATGATGAAAAGAAGATAGTAGGGAGTTTCAGGTGAGGTAAAGAAGGTTGGGGTGGGAAACGAGAAAATCTGGGGCAAAAGTGAGAAGGAGATTCCGAGCTGGGAGAGAGGTTATTGAGTGGAGCTATGCCTGGAAGGTGCAGAGAATGCAAGCTGAAAAGATGACATCCTAGGACTAATTTTGTAGCTGAGACTTTGCCATCTAACTGCCTAGGCTTTGGGGAGAGAAAATATTGTACTGATAATTCACTGAGATTTCCAGATTTGTGGCTGAAACTATGGTACCATCTAAGTAGTATGCCTTGCACAGATCAGGCTAGGAAATCTCAAATTCAGATTTATCTGCTAATCTGTAAACATCCTTTGAAAATTTAAATCAATTGCTTCAATACTGTCAATTTCTTGATTTATTCTCTGCTATATATCAAGAAACAGAGGACTTTCCATAGAAATCACATATGGAGATTTACTTGCCTGCCTCTCAAGGACCTAAGATTTTTAAAATGACTCTGTTTGCATAACTTCATTGACCTTTCACTTCCTTATGTGTAAAATGATTGGGACAGGAAGGTTGTGTGTAGAAGGGCTGTATTGTCCATGCTTGAGGAGGACGGACAAAATAAACAGCAAACCCAATGATCCATATTCCAACAAGCTTACCCTAACCCATCAGAGTTAGTGTGGATAAAACTGGATATTTTAATGAATGCTATTATTGTGCTTTCCTCCCCTTGAAGCATAAGGTATAATTTTTAACCCCGAGTCAATGATGAAGCATTCCCTGTTCTCTTGCTATCTATGCCCAGCTCCATTAGCCCAGGCTGCCCCAGTCTCCCAGCTCAGCTGAATGGTTCCCTCTTATTTTCTGTGCACCATCCCTTTTGTCTGTGATCAAAGCAGGGATACTTACATCCTCCAGCCTGATCCTTTCTGCCATTCTTCATCTTACATGCTCATTATTTCAGCTGTATTTTCAATGCTCTCTCATTTCCCCTCCTATGTGTCCACCCACATTTCCACCTACAGTGTCTATAATGTGCTTTCTATGTACTGTAGCTTAATAAAGGGAAATTATGCTAATTTTATTCAAACTTTAAAAAGTAAAACCTGTACCATTATTATTCTGCCCCTCTCTCCCTTTTATTTATTCATTTCAAAAGAAAAAGTGTCTAATCATCTGAGAAAATTGTACTTGCATAATGTTAACCACTTTCCAATTTTTTCCTTCTAATTAAGTAGATTTTTCCATAGAGTTTGTATGGAATAAGAAAGCCAGCCTTCTGAGTAGATCAGCTTCTGATGAAATTAGGGGCCTGGGTCCAGCACAACTTTGGTATCGTTAATGATACTGGTGCCTGGAAGGTAGCCTGAAAAGTCTGCTGCAAATGCTTTATGGGAAATGAAGGGCACAATTCCAAGAGACAAGTGTCCAAGGATTTGTACATATATAATCAAGACCTAGAGCCAAGAAAGCTGATTCCCACATCAAATATAGCCCCCAACAGGCAAAGGATCTTTGTTTGCAAATGCCTAAAGGTAGAAAATTGAACTTAAGTGTCTAGAAGAAACATTTCTTTGTAGGCAGAAACCAGCTTTGTTGAGAAGATACTTTGATAAGGACACAGAGAGGGAAGGCTGAGTCTCCAAGGCCCAGAAAGAAGCTACTCCATTAAAAACAAAAAAAAAGAGAACCAAGTATAGGAAGATAACTGAGCACTGTTTGAAGCACAGTTTGTGTAAGGAGAGAGAGCCAGTGGCTGGAAGCTCAAAGAAGAGATTTAGAGGCAAGATGGTTGTATTGGAAGTATTCACATGAAATGCTATAAAGAATCAGCTTTTCAACTGGATTCTTCTCTGTGGCCCATAAAATCATACATAAAACCTAGAATACATTTGGCATTATTGAGTTTCTTGCAGATGTTGGTTAAGAGGCCAAGAGCGCATCAAGTTCAGCTCAGGGAAAAAACGTACTCAAAGCTTTTGAATGAGACCTGCAGCTGGCACTTGAATTTATTTTTCTTTCTTAGAAGGTGAGTGTTATCACTGTCAAGAAGTCTTAAGGTCTTGATGTACAGACAATGTTATGCTGGGGACTGCATGATTGAGTCAGATTAACATTCATTGGGTCCACATGATGCCAGAACAAACATGCAATTGTGTTCTTTGAGAAAATGTTAATCACATAATTACCTAACATCACAGGACTGAAAACACATATTTAACTGAAATTTTTACATTTTCATGAAATTATAATTTTATGTACTTCTTCATCGATCACCTTTGTTCTTTTTTTTCCAATTCTTTTTTCATTTTTAATTTTTTGTGGGTACGCAGCATATATATTTAAGTTTATATATTTATGGGGCATATATTTTGATACAGGCAGGAAATGCATAATAATCGTATCATAGAAATGGTGTATCCATCCCCTCAAGCATTTATCCTTTGTGTTACAAATAATCCAATTATATTCTTTTAGTTATTTTAAATGCACAGTTAAATTATAATTGACTATAGTAACTCTGTTGAGCTATCAAATAATAGGTCTTATTCTTTCTAATTTTTTGGTACCCATTAACTATCCCCACCTCCCCCTCATTCCCCACCACCCAACTACCCTTCCCCACCTCTGGTAACCATCCTTCTGCTCTCTATGTCCGTAACCTTACTCTCTATGTCTTTCTATTTTTTGTGCCCATTAACCATCCCCATCTACCCTTTACCCTGCCTCAACTACCCTTCCTAGCCTCTGGTAACCATCCTTATATTCTTTATCTCCAAGAATTCAATTGTTTTGATTCTTAGATCCCACAAATAAGTGAGAACATGTGATGTCTGTGTTTCTGTGCCTGACTTATTTCACTTAACATAATGACCTTCAGTTCCATTCATGTTGTTGCAAATGACAGGATCTCATTTTTTTTTTTTTTTATGGCTGGATAGTACCCCATTGTGTATAGGTATGACATTTCCTTTATCCATTCATCTGTTGACGGACACTTAGGTTGCTTCCAAATCTTGGCTATTGTGAACAGTGCTGCAACAAACATGGGAGTGCAGATATCTCTTCAATATACAGATTTCCTTTCTTTTGAGTATATACCCAGCAGTAGGATTTCTGGCTCATATGGTAGCTCTATTTCTACTTTTCGAGAAACCTCCAAACTCTTCTCCCTACTGGCTATACTAATTTACATTCCTACCAACAGTGTATGAAGGTTCTCTTTTCTCCATATTCTTACCAGCATTTGTTATTGCCTGTCTTTTGAACATAAGCCATTTTAACTGAGGCGAGATGATATCTCATTGTAGCTTTGATTTGCATTTCTCTGATGATCAGTGATTTTGAACACCTTTTCACATGCCTGTTTGTCATTGGTGTGTCTTCTTTTGAGAAATGTCTGTTCAAATCTTTTGCCCATTATTCAATTGAATTATTAAACTTATTTCCTATAGAGCTGTTTGAACTCCTTATATATTCTGGTTACTAATTCCTTGTCAAATGAGTAGTTGGCAAATATTTTCTCCCATTGTGTCAGTTATCTCTTCATTTTGCTGATTGTTTCCTTTGCTATGCAGAAGCTTTTAAACTTGATGTGTTCTCATTTGTGCATTTTTGTTTTGATTGTCTGTGCTTGTCCAGTATTACTCAAGACTTTTTTTTTTTTATCAGACCAATATCCTGGAGATTTTCTGCAGTGTTTTCTTGTAGGAGTTTCACAATTTGAGGTGCCCAGTGTATGTTCTTGGCACCTTTGTAGAAAATGAGTTCACTGTTGGTGTGTGGATTTGTTTCTGAATTCTCTGTTCTGTTCCATATATCTATGTGTTTGTTTTTACACCAGTACCATGTTGTTTTGCTTGCTATCGCCCTGTAGTATAATTTGAAGTCAGGTAATGCGATTCTTCCAGTTTTGTTCTTTTTACTCAAATAGCTTTGGCTGTTGTGAGTATTCTGTGGTTCCATATACATTTTAGGATTTTTTTTTCTATTTCTGTGAAGAATGACATTGTTATTTTGATAGGGATTGCATTGAATCTGTAAATTGCTTTGGGTAGTATGGACATTTTAACAATATTGATTCTTTCAATCTATGAACACGGAATATCTTTTCATTTTCTTGTGTCTTCTTTAATTTCTTTCATCAATGTTTTATAGGTTTAATTATAAAAATCTTTCACTTCTTTGGTTAATTCCTAGGTATTTAATTTTATTTGTGGCTATTGTAAATAAATTTTTTAAATTTCTTGTTCAGATTGTTCACTATTGGCACATAGAAATACTACTGATTTTTGTATGCTGATTTTGTAGCTTGCAACTTTACTGAATTTGTTTATCAGTTCTAATGGTTTTTTTGGTTGAGTCTCTAGGTTTTTCCAAATATAAGATCATGCCATCTGCAAACAAGGATAATATGAGTGCTTCCTTTCAAATTTGGCTGCCCTTTATATCTTTCTCTTGTCTGATTACTCTACCTAGAATTTCCAGTACTATGTTGAATAACATAGTAACACGACATGACAAGCAGGCATCCTTATCATGTTCCAAATCTTAGAGGAAAGGCTTTCGGTTTTTTCCCATTCAGTATGTTACTAGCTCTGGGTCTCCCATATATGGCTTTTATTATATTATGTTGAGGTATGCTCCTTCTATACCCAGTGTTTTAGGATTTTTATCATGAAGAGATGTTAAATTTTATCACATTCTTTTTCAGCATCAATAAAAATGATCATATGGTTTTTGCTTTTTATTATGTCAATGTGATATATCACATTGATTGATTTGCATTTGTTGAACTATCCTTGCACACCTGGGATAAATCCTACTGGGTCTTATCAAATGATCTTTTTATTGTGGTGTTGAATTTGGCATACCAGTATTTTCTTGAGGATTTTTGCATCAATATTTATCAGAGATATTGGCATGCAGTCTTCTTTTTTTAGTGTGTCTTTGTCTGGTTTTGGTATCAGGGTAATACCAGCCTCATAGAATGAGTTTGAAAGTATTCCCTTCTCCACTATTTTTTTTTT
>NW_016107604.1:487662-501961 GCF_001604975.1 Cebus imitator
GGGAGAGATGCCAGATGTAGGTAATGGGGAGGAAGGCAGCAAATCACACTGCCACGTGTGTACCTATGCAACAATCTTGCATGTTCTTCACATGTACCCCCAAACCTAAAATGCAATAAAATAAATAAATGGGGGGAAAAATTAATGTTTGGAACAATTCAGCAGTGAAGCCATCAAGCCCCATGCTTTTCTTTAATGGGAGACTTTTTATTATAGCTTCAATCTCATTACTTGTTGTTGGTCTATTCAGGTTTTGGATTTCTTCCTGGTTCAATCTTGGTAGGTTTTATGTATCTAGGAATGTATGTATTTCCTGTAGGTTTTCCAATTTATTATCATATATTTTTTCATAGTAACCACTAAAGATCCTCTTATTTTCTGTGATATCAGTTTTAATGTGTCCGTTTTCAGCTCTGATTTTATTTATTTGGGTCTTCTTCCTTTTTTCTTCATTAGTATGTGTAAAAATTCATTAATTTTGTTTATCTTTTCAAAAACCAAGTTTTTGTTTTGTTGATCTTTTATATTGTGTTCATTTCAAGTTCATTTATTTCTGCTGTGATATTTGTTATTTCTCTTCTACTAATTTTGGGATTAGTGTGCTCTTGCTTTTCTATTTCTTTAGAATGCACTATTAGATTATTGATTTGAAGTTTTTTTTTTTCCTTGATGTAAGCATGTATATCTATAAACTTCCCTCTTAGTACTGCTTTTGCTGGTTTTTTTCGTTGTTGCTATTTTGGTATGTTGTGTTTTCATTATCATTTGTCTCAATAATTTTTTCAATTTTCTTAACTTCTTCGGTGACCTACTAGTCATTTCATAACATACTGTTTAATTTCCACATGTTTAAATAATTTCCAAAATTTCTCTAGTTATTCATTTGTAGTTTTATTCCATTGTGGTTAGAGAAGATGCTTGTTATTATTTTCATTTTTTAAAATGTTTTAAGACTCATTTTGTATATAACATATGCTCTATCCTTGAGAAATGACCCATGTACTGAGGAGAAGACTGTGTATTCTGCGACTGTTGGCTAAAAAGCTCTTTAAATCTGTATTAGGTCTATTTTTTCTATAGTGCAGATTAAGTCTGATGTTTGTTGGTTTTCTGTCTGGGAGATCTGTCCAATGCTGAAAGTGGGGTGTAGAAATCTTCAGTTATTATTTATTTATTCATTAATTATTTTTTTTATTGTACTTTAGGTTCTGGGGTACATGTGCAGAACATACACGATTGTTGCATAGTTACATACATGGCAATGAGGTTTGCTGCCTCCATCCCTGCCACCTATATCTGGCATTTCTCCCCATGTTATTCCTCCCCAACTCCCTACCCCCTATTGTCTTTCCCCTAGTCCCCCACAACAGACCCCAGTGTGTGATACTCGCCTCCCTATGTCCATGTGTTCTCATTGTTCAACATCTGCCTATGAGTGAGAATATGTGGTGTTTGATTTTCTGTTCTTGTGTCAGTTTGCTAACAATGATGGTTTCCAGATTCATCCATGTCCCTTCAAAGGACATGAACTCATCGTTTTTCATTGCTGCATAGTATTCCATGGTGCATATGTGCCACATTTTCCTTTTCCAGTCTATCATCGATGGGCATTTGGGTTGGTTCCAGGTCTTTGTGATTGTAAACAGTGCCACATTGAACATACGTGTGCATGTGCCTTTATAATACAATGATTTATAATCCTTTGGATATACAGCCAGTAATAGGATTGCTGGGTCAAATGGAATTTCTATTTCTAGGTCCCTGACGAAGTGCCACCCTGTCTTCCATAATAGTTGAACTAATTTACACTCCTATCAACAGTGTAAAAGTGTTCCTATTTTTCCACATCCTCTCCAGCATCTGTTGTCTCTAGATTTTTTAATAATTGCCATTCTAACTGGTATGAGATGGTATCTCAATGTGGTTCTGATTTGCATTTCTCTAATGACCAGTGATTATGAGCATTTTTTCATATGTTTTTGGCCTCATATATGTCTTCTTTTGAAAAGTGTCTGTTCATGTCCTTTGCCCACTTTTGAATGGGTTTGTTTTTTTCTTGTAAATCTGTTTTACTTCTTTGTAGATTCTGGATATTAGCCCTTTGTCAGATGGGTGGATTGCAAAAATTTTTTCCCATTCTGTTGGTTGCTGGTTCACTCTACTGACTGTTTCTTTTGCTGTACAGAAGCTCTGGAGTTTAATTAGATCCCATTTGTCTATTTTGGCTTTTGTTGCCAATGCTTTTAGTGTTTTGGTCATGAAGTCCTTGCCTATGCCTATGTCCTGAATGGTTTTCCTAGATTTTCTTCTAGGGTTTTTATGGTGTTAGGTTTTATGTTTAAGTCTTTAATCCACCTGGAGTTAATTTTAATGTAAGGTGTCAGGAAGGGGTCCAGTTTCTGCTTTCTGCACATGGCTAGCCAGTTTTTCCAACACCATTCATTAAACAGGGAATCCTTTCCCCATTGCTTGCTTTTGTCAGGTTTGTCAAAGATCAGATGGTTGGAGATGTGTGGCATTGCCTCCAAGGCCTCTGTTCTGTTCCATTGGNAGGCCTCTGTTCTGTTCCATTGGTCTATATCTCTGTTTTGGTACCAGTACCAAGCTGTTTTGATTACTGTAGCCTTGTAGTATAGTTTGAAGTCAGGTAGCGTGATGCCTCCAGCTTTGTTCTTTTTGATTAGAATTGTCTTGGCTATGTGGGCTCTCTTTTGGTTCCATATGAAGTTTAAGGTTGTTTTTTCCAGTTCTCTGAAGAAGGTCATTGGTAGCTTGATGGGGATAGCATTGAATCTATAAATTACTTTGGGCAATATGGACATTTTCAAAATATTGATTCTTCCTAACCATGAGCATGGAATGTTTTTCCATCTGTTTGTGTCCTCTTATTTTCTTGAGCAGTGGTTTGTAGTTCTCCTTGAAGAGATCCTTTACATCCTTTGTTAGTTGTATTCCTAGGTATTTTATTCTCTTTGTAACAATTGTGAATGGGAGTTTGCTCTTGATTTGGCTCTCTTTAAGTCTGTTATTGGTTTACAGGAATGCTTGTGATTTCTGCACATTGATTTTGTATCCTGAGACTTTGCTGAAGTTGCTTATCAGTTTAAGGAGATTTTGGGCTGAGATGACGGGGTCTTCGAAATATACAATCATGTCATCTTCAAATAGAGACAATTTGACTTCCTCCTTTCCTAACCGAATACCCTTTATTTTTGTTGCCTGACTTCTCTGGCTAGAACTTTCAATACTATATTAAATAGGAGTGGTGACAGAGGGCATCCTTGTCTTGTGCCAGATTTCAAAGGGAATGCTTCCAGTTTTTTCCCATTCAGTATGATATTGGCTGTGGGTTTGTCAGAAATAGCTTTTATTATTTTGAGTTACATTCCATCTATACCTAGTTTCTTGAGAGTTTTTAGCATAAAGGGCTGTTGAATTTTGTCAAAGGCCTTCTCTGCATCTATTGAGATAATCATGTGGTTTATGTCTTTGGTTCTGTTTATGTGGTGGATTATGTTTACAGACTTGCATATGTTGAACCAGCCTTGCATCCCTGGGATGATGCCTATTTGGTCATGATGGATAAGCTTTGTGATGTGCTGTTGTGATCGGTTTGCCAGTATTTTATTGAAGATTTTTGCATCTATGTTCATCATGTATACTGGCCTGAAGTTTTCATTTTTTGTTGAGTCTCTGCCGGGTTTTGGTATCAGGATGATGTTGGTCTCATAAAAATGATCAGGGAAGGATTCCCTCTTTTTGGATTGTTTGGAATAGTTTCAGAAGGAGTGGTACCAGCTCTTCTATGTCTGGTAGAATTCAGCTGTGAACCCATCTGGACCTGGGCTTTTTTTTGGTTGGCAGGCTATTAATTGCTGCCTCAACTTCAGCTGTTGTTACTGGTCTCTTCAGGGTTTCAACTTTTTCCTGCTTTAGGCTTGGGAGGGTGAAAGTGTTTCCATCCTTTCTGTGCTGGTTTCTTCCCATCTTTGTGGATTTATCTACCTGTGGTCTTTGTAGTTGGTGGCTTTCGGATGGGGTCTCTGAGTGGATGTCCTTTTTGTTGATGATGAAGTTATTTATTTCTGTTTCTTAGTTTTCCTTCTAACTGTCAGGCCCCTCTGCTGTAGGACTGCTAGATGTCCACTCCAGACCCTGCTTGCCTGGGGATCACCTGCGGTGGCTGCAGAACAGGAATGGTTGCTGCCAGTTTCTTCTTCTGTTATCTTTGTCCCAGAAGGATACCTGCCAGATGTCAGCCTGAGCTCTCCTTTATGAGGTGTCTCTTTGGATATATGGAGGTCTGGGAGCTGCCTGACGAGACAGTCTGTCCCTTATAGGAGCTCAAGTGCTGAGCTGTGGGCTCTGTGTTTCCGTTCAGAGCTGCTTGGCAGGTATGTTTATGTCTGCTGCAGTGGAACTCATAACTGCCTTTTTTTCCCCAGGTGCTCTGTCCCGGGAAGGTGGGACTTTATTTATAAATTCCTGTCATTCTGCTGCCTTTTTTTCAGAGCTGCCCTGCCCAGCAAGGAGGTAGCCTAGTCACAGTCTGCCAGAAAAGACATTGCTGAGCTGCTGTGGGCTCTGCCCAGCTGCTGTGTGAACTTCCTTGTGGTTTTGTTTATGGAGGTATAGTTAGAACTGCCTCAGTAATGGTGGACTGCCTTGGTAATGGTGGACTGCCTCGGTAATGGTGAATGCCCTTTCCCCCACAGAGCTGGACTGTTCCGGGTTCAGGTGCACTAGCTGTGAAACTCTCAGTCCAGAGCGTTTCAGATTTCTGGTGTTTGTAGGGGTGGGACCTGCCGACCCAGATCATCTGGCTCCCTGTTTCAGGCCCCCTTTTTTCTGTTGAATGGGTGGCTCTGTCTCCCAGGCGTTCCAGGTGCCAGTTGAAACGGCCACCCAGATTTGTGTGAGTTTTTTTGAGGAGACCTGCTGTGCTGACTTAAACAGCCGTGCTGGAAACTCATGGCACTTTTCAGCCCAGGAATCTGGTCTGTGGGCAGTAATAACTTGTTTGGAAATGCAATGATCAGTCACCCTCTGCATTGTTCTCACTGGGAACTGCACTCCAGAGCTGTTCCTATTCAGCCATCTTGGATCCACCCTCTGCTTTATTCTTTTGTATTCATTTTCTTTTGACTCCTCTGACGGTGTATTTTCAAATAGCTGTCTTCAAGCTCATAAATTTTTTCTTCTGCTTGATCAATTCTACTATTTAGCGACTGTGATCTTTTCTTCAGTATGTCAATTGCATTTTTTAGCTCTAGATTTTCTGTTTGATTCTTTTTAATTATTTCTACCTCTTTGTTAATTTTATAGGATAGAATTATGAATTCCTTCTCTGTGTTACGTTGAATTTCTTTGTTTCTTCAAAATAGCTATTTGGAATTCTGTCTGAAAGGTCACATATCTCTGTTTCTCCACATATCATTGGTCCCTAGTGTCTTATTTAGTTATTTGGTGAAATATTGTTTTCCTGGATGCTGTTGATGCTTCTTGATGATCATCTGTGTCACGCCATTGAAGAATTAGGTATTTATTGTAGTCTTCACATTTTGGGCTTGTTTGTTCCTGTCATTATTGAGAAGGCTTTCCAGGTATTCCAAGGGACTTGGGCCCCAAGCCCAGTAATGCTGTGGTTTCTACAGACTCACAGAGGTTACTGCCTTGGTGGTTTTGGAAAAGATCAGGCAGAATTGTCTAGATTACCAGGCAGAGACTCTTGTTTTTTTTCTCTCACTTACTCCCAAACAAACAGAGTCTCTCTCCATGTGCTGAGCCACCTGGAATTGGAGGTGTGGTGATGCAAGCACCCCTGTGACCAAGAAACTCAAGTTCCCCTCCGGCTAGATCTAGTGCAAGTGGTCCTGCAACCTCTGGGCACTGGCTGAGCCCAGCATGGCTTTGCTCTCCATTATGACAGGGCAACGCTGAGTTCAATGTAAATTCCCCTAGTTGCTGTATTCTCCCCCATCCAAGTGCACAGAATCTCTCTCCATACTGCATGGCTTCTCTGAACATGTTATTGTCACTTGTTTGCTTATTTGTTTAGTGACTGGTTGAATTATTTTGATGAAGTCTTATTCCCCTTAAAGAATGTTGGCTGGGCAAAAGAAGAGAGACACTTCTCTCTGCTGCTCCCATCCAGAACTTAGCCTGTGCAACAGACAGCTGGGGTTCAAGATGAGAAATGCTGACATCCATACCTCCTGGAAAGATATCATACCATGGCACTGAATTGGAAGTTGAAGGGAGAAGGAACTCCATCTTCTTAGCCACACCTGCCAGGAGTTTCTGCCACTCTGAGCAAAAGCAAGAAGGGAGGAAACAGGCTTATAGATCAAATGCCACAGACTCCTGCTGTTCTTACCAAGTCTTGGTATATTTTCCTGAATAAATGTTTCCTCATTTGCTATATATCCTTAGGACAAATTCCACTGACTTTAAATGGTAATTTAAAAATAATTTTCATCAGTTTCACTGTTGAATGTGTCCATGGAATCTCTCATCTTGCCATTCCAGAAATAGAACATCTTTATTTTTTGATTTCTGTATAATTCCTTTGCTTTCTTATGGTTTCAAATATCTATTTAAAGCAATGTTTGTCACATTTTATCTGGAATTTTAAGATCATCAGTCTGCTTTCTGTCTCCAATTTGTCCTTCAAAACACTTAAAATATCAGCTTCTGTGAAGTCCTTCTTCCCCTAGATAACGAAGGAGAGTCTCCTTCCTCTGCTTTCATGATTATCTTTTATTATCCATCTATAACATTACATTGCAATTAATTACTTGCATATGTGACTCAAATTCAAATATAAGTTCCTTGAAGGCAAGAAAAATATGTCTTATTCTAATAAAGTGCTTCAGTAACTAGTAAAGAGTTTGGCATACAGTAGAGAACTCAATTGACATTTGTAAAGTTAATCAATAACTGAATTAATTGTATTTTAGTTGTCTAAATAATATATAATGAAGGTCTGAAACAGACCAGCAATTTATCTAGAAAGGTAATATCATAGCACATATAAAGGTAATATCATAACACATTGTTAACCCTTAAACAATGTGAGGGTTAGGGGTACTCACAGCTTACCCAGTCAAAAATTCATGTATAACTTATTACTTCCCCCAAAACATAACTACTAATAGCCTACTATTGACTGGAAGCCTTACTGATAACATAAACAGTTAAGACATATTTTATATATCATATGTACTATATGCTCTATTTTTACAATAAAGAAAGCTAGAGAAAAGAAAATGTTATTAAAAAATTATAGGGAAATCTATTTGCCAGTCATTAAGTGGAAGTGGATCATTATGAAGGTCTTCATTTTTGTTTTCTTCATGTTGAGTAGGCTGAGGAAGAGGAAGAAGATGAGGGCTTAGTCTTGCTGTTTCAGAGTTGCAGAGGTGGAAGAAGTGGAGGAGGTAAAAGGGAAGCCAAGAAAAGGCAGGTACAATTGATGTAGCTTTGTGGAAATACACTGCAATGTGACTTGTTTACTTTTTCATTTCTATAAAAATGTTTCTATATGATACCAATTCTTCTCCCACTGTTTGCTTTCATTTCAGTGCCCATATTATAGAAGGGCACATGTTGTAAAAGAAGTCAAAATAAGTCTTGAAAACTTGGGATGCCTCCATCAGATTGCCCAATGTCAATTTGTTTTCTGGCACTGCTTCTTCTACATCTTCTTTTTCAACGTCTGGCACTGGTTCAGAAGCACTCAACTCCATCAAGTTGTCTTCTGTTGATTCATTTGGTGTGGTGTCTATTAGCTCTTGAATTTCTATAAGATCTATATCTTGAAATTCTTCACACCCCCCCCACCATTTTATGATTTCCTTGATTGGTTCTGTCATAAATCCTGTGAAGTCATGCACAACATCTGGAAACAGTTTCCTTCAGCAGGAATTTAGTGTTTGGGGCTTGATGGCTTTTACAACTTTTTTTATAACAACAATGGCACCTTCAATGGTGTAATCCTTCCAGATTTTCAAGATGCTACCTCTATCGATGTTTTCTTCCATAGCATTGACAGTCCTTTCCATAGAGAACCATGTGTTATGAGCCTTAAAGGCCCTTATAACCTCTGATCTAGAGGCTGAATTAGAGACATTGTATTTTCAGGCAGGCAGACCACTTAGACACCTTAGGTGTTGAACTCATGTGGTTTTGAGTTGCCAGGAGCATTGTCCAATATCAAAAGAACTTTAAAAGGCAGTTGCTTAATGGCAAGATACTTGCTGACTTCAAAGATGAAGCATAGTTGGAATTAGTCCAGAAAAAGTGTTCTCATTGTCCAGGTTTTCTCTTGTACAGCCAAAATACTGTCAACTGGTGTTTACCTTTCCTTTCAAGGCTCAGAAATTAGTGGCTTTATAGACAAGAAAAGTTCTGATCATAAACCCAACTGCATTTGCAAAATAAATGTCCTTTGTGGCACTTTTTAAAAATGAATATGGGACTTTTGTCTGCATTAAAAACCTGTTCAGGCAGATATCCTTTCTCTTCAACAATTTTCCTGATGGTGTCTGGCAGCTTATCTGCTGCCTCTTGGTTGGCAGAAGCTGCTTCTCCTATTATCTTGACATTTTTAAAGCCAAACCTCTTTCTAAAATTATCAAACCATCTTTTGCTGACATTAAATTCTCCAGTTTTAGATCTTTCACCTTCATTTTGCTTTAAACTGTCATATAATGACTTTGCTTTTTCTCAAATCTTAAATTAAATTTAATCTCAAAGTCTATAGGTATGCCTTTCTTATAGCAATCCTGCACACACATAAAAGCTGCATTTTTCAATATGAGATAAAATGGTATTTTGCAAAAAGTGAAAGTTTTTTGTGCCTGCTGGTATAGCTCCAGTGACAGCCTCACAATTTTCTTTTCTTTTTATATAATGGTCCTTACCGTGGATTCATTTGAAATGGTGGGCAACTGCAGCTGCAGATCTCAGTCTATGGTACATATCAAACAAACTATGGTACATATCAAAAACTTTTTCTTATAATGTCATGACTTTTCCATGCTTCTTGGGAGCTCTTCTAGAATCACTAGTGGCAGTTCATATAGGTCTCATGGTGTTACTCAAAGTTTACAGTAATGCACTAAACATGATGAAAAATACACAAGAACTGTGAGAGATCACTTTCTACTGCCATATGCAATTTACTAGAGATGAACTGCTCCTGTGGAGATGATTAGCACCAAATGGTGTTTTAAGTGAATACTCAACACTTGAGCTCACCACAGTAACAACAGTAGGTGGCTATGAAATGATTACAGTAGTAAAGTGCGTACTACAGTTAATTTTATGCAATTATGATTTAATATTGCATTGCTACATTTGTTTATGTTGTCTCAACTGTGAATGGTACCATGTATAGTCTATAAATGTTTGTATGTGTAAATTTTAATGAGTTTTAACTTTTTAGAACAGATTCATATACACTTTATGGTAGTAAATGATAAAATGGACTAGTGTCTACATATACCTTATGCATTCATGACACATCTAACTTTTAGAAAATATTTTAAATATTTCTAGGCTACGAGGTTCATCTTTGAGTTTTTTCAAATTGCCATAAATCTCTAAAACATTTTTCAAATATATTTACTGAGAAAAATACATGTATATGCTGAGTCATACAGTTCAAACTTGTGTTGTTTAAGAGTCAACTATAATACCCTACATTTACAAGGAATTGTCATTCTTTAAAGTTGTATCCATTATTTTATTTGTGCCTCGAATATTATGGCTGGAAAAGCATTTATATTAAACACAAATTGTTATTCTTCCAACTCAGTATAATTCAATACTGCTTTAGTTATGTTACCTTGATGAAGTATGGTGAGGCCAGATGCAGATCAACAGAGAGAAACCAGAAAGAGTTTTACAGTTGCTTATACTGACAGTTCCCTGGGAAGAACACAACGTGCCACACAGGGCCAGTCAGGGGAAGCACCAAAGTTGGTCATGAGACAAAGAGAGAGGGAAGAACTGTGGACAAGTGTCTTTACTGTTGTTTCTGCAGGAAGGAATGGATGAAGCAGGATAAGCAGGCTTAGGACTGACTAACTTGAACCCTTTCAGTGGGCTCCAGGGTATAGGAGCTGTCTCTGGTTATCTGATACGTGGCCTTAGAGCAATTAGGGAATGTGTATGGTGGCCAGGAGGGGTGACAATCTCATGACAGAGGTGGTTTGGGTTAGGGCTTAACTGATTGCTCAAGGAGAACTTTTGTTGTTGTTGTTGCTGTTGATCCATGTTTTCAGTTTATTGCCATACAGAAAACATTTTATAAAATAACATGGTGGACTTCCACTTTAACATAGTCACATAAAAACATCACAGTGCAGGAAAGTAATCACGATTAAGCATGAAGACATGAAAAACTAGTTAGTATTTTAAATACAGGGCAGAATATTCTTGCTGTACGTTGGCACATTCATTAACTGCCCAGGTTACAAAAATCACCTCGTGTTCACTTCTTGTCCTTCAATATATTTTCATAACTACACTTTGTGCTTCCCCTAGATTCATAAAGAATTTTTACCCCTAGATGCGTAAAGAAAAACCAACTAAACCACAAAAGTAAATGAGGAAGTGAGTATATTTGATAAAGGGCTTTGAAGTTCCAAGAACATCTCTTAATAATATATATTGCTAAGGTTATTAAGCACTTTCTACATAGCAGGTATCATGCTAAGCAATTTAAATGCATATTTCAATTAATCCTTACAACATCCTTGGGTGTGATGCCTTACACCACTCACCTACCCTGACAGCAATCATTACAACATCCTCGGGAAATATATGTTTACCTCCACTTTAAAAATGGAGAAATTGAGGCTTAGAGAGACTAGGTAAAAACATAAAAGCCAGGTCTCTAACCCAGGTCAGTAGAGCCTCAGATTTTAACTACTAGAGCCTCTACTAAATGTGAGGGCCTCTACTAAATTCCTATAAGAAGTTGTTTTGTAACAGCTTTAATGGAAACCTAAGCAGAACTATACTGGCTAAAATAAAACATGAAAAATCTTCAATGGCTGGTGAACTGTCTCATTCAACGTAGATTGCTACAAATTTTATACTGGTAAACAGAAACAATGTTTGGTGACTCAATAATACTGCAATTGGCAATTTATCATGCTGGCCATTCTACAAGTTGAGTAGATTTTTTTGGCAAATGGATCTTTGTTTGAATTGGCCTGCTTCCTACGCCCATGTTCAGGGTCCTGTTGCTTATCAGATCTCAGTTACAGCTAGCTAGAAGCTAAGGTGTTAACGGAAAAGAACATAGTTTTTTTTTTTTCCAAGAACATGTATTCTAACAAGAAACTTGACAAATCGACAGTCTTCCCAAAGTCACTCAATCTCTATTACCATATTTTCTGGCTCTTGATGAATGCATATTTGGGTACATGCTAGCCTCCCAAAATCTCATAAAACACCTAGATTACAATTTTTCAACCTCACTGATTGTTGACGTTTCCACTTTGATCCAATTGATTCTGTTATTACTTTACTTCTTGTCTGGCTTTGCTCCCTCAGTTCATTATTATATAAATTTATAGGCATTCTTTTGCAAATTGTTATCTCCTTTGCTTCTCTCTCCCTTATTCCAAATGGTCAGCACTGGAAATTTTCAAACATTCACCCAGTTTGTGCCATACGCATGCAGCTAAACTTTGCTAGGGAATTACACTACCAGACAAATTGGTATGCTTATAAGTTGATGAATACCAACCCCAAATGGGCATTTGTTACATTTCTCTCCTAAAACTACTTTCCCAAGGCCCACAAGGATATTTCACACTTTATCCACTTCAAATTTCCTATTCTTCCTCTTCCTCCCTAAAAGGACTGCTTTATAATTTTTGTGGGCCCTGGATACTTCTGTCTTCCTGGGTCCCTTTCTCTATTAAAAAATACTAAAAATTCTGTTTCATCATTGAGTGGTTATAAAGACAAACACAATACAAATGTGATTAACTATTATATATTCATTGTTACTATATTCATTTTTTCCTTCTGACTGCAAAAGAAATTAAAATTAAAACATTTTCCATGGGCCCCTGAAAATACTGTGGGTCCCAGGCAGGCACTTAGACTACTATGCTTAATGGATAAGCCAGTCTTGTTCCCAACACCTCTTCATCTGATGACCTTGCTTTTAACTCTATTTAGAATATAGATTAAAGATTCCTCATCTTGGCATGTGGAGCCTGGGAGTGAAACCTTGGCAGAGGATGTGAAATGGGAGTTGTCTCTATATAGCAGGATTTCTCAACCTTGGCACTACTGATGTTATGGGCTGAATGATTCTTTGTTGTGAGGGACTGTCTTGTACATTGTACGATATTTAGCAGCATCCCTGGGCTTTCTCCTCTAGATGCTGGTACAAATTCTCCAGTCATGACAACCAAAAATGTCTTCAGACATTGCCAAATGTCCCCTGGGTGGCAAAATAGCCCCTGGTTAAGAACCACTTCTATATAGGCATAAGTTGAAGCCATGTCAGTGAATGAGTTCTTGGGGAGAGTCACAAGAAAGAAGAGAAGAAGATACTAGTTGAACCACAACGTGTGAGAGACTAGCAAAAGGAAAGGAGCTGCCAGAGAATTCTATCCTACTCTTAATCTGGAGTAGACCTGGAAGATTTAGAAAGATTCTGATGTCTACAGCCTCTTAGTGAAACAGCTGAACAAAGGGCCATCTCAAAGGTGGAAATGTTCCCCACACTCAGGGTGATGTGATGCATCCCTGTCAAACAATGAAGGGTTGACATAGACAACCTCTGAGAATTTGCCTAAGCTCCTGAGCTTCTGTGAGATAGTTCTAATTATTATAAACAAGAGCCCGATACTATAAAACCATAGAGCGTCTTGATTGTTTTAAAAAATTAAATGCCAGATCTATGACTTTTGTGGGTCACGTAGAGTTGTGCAGACACAGCATGCTTTGCCAAGTCCTGTGTCCTCACCGGTGTTACTTCCCAATATACCTTTTGCCCTTCTAATTCAGTTTCAGTATTTGCTTCTCAGAGAATCCAACCAACACAGGAGTATAGTTTATTTCTTCTTTCCACAATATGAAAAAATATCAAATGTAGTTTATCCTCAACTCCCACATCATAACCCACAATCCTGTTTATATACATAAACACATGCAAAAGATGCTGCATACAGAATAATGTACAGTTTTTTTTTTTACAAGACAAGTAGCACAGGTATGCTTTCAAAAGGCAGACAACTGTAGTCCTTTATTTACAAATTTTACTACCTACCATGTTATTTTTTTCTCACATGAAGAGTGTTTAACTTCACTTCTGTTCAAGTCTCCTAATGAGATGACTCAGCTCATTGCTAATATTCAAGGCAGACTGTGTTTGTGGTGGATGAACCAGGAACTGTGGTCTCCTTAGGGTCTCAATGCCTGTTCACTTGAGTAGGGGTAATTCATCAGTGGTGCCACAAACAGGATTGCTATGCATGATGTATTCAGGTGTGCCCCTAAACAGTGTGGACAGGGCTGGACTCATGCAGCCCTCCTTTGGCCAGAGCTGCAAACTGGCCAGGGCCACAGCAAAGCTGTGTGCCCTGTTAGATTTTGCATAGCAAAGAGCATCTTTTACCGTGCTCCCTTTAAATCCTTGAAATACTGGGAAATCTTGTGCTTACTAATCTTACAGTTGTAAAGCCTAACATGTATGTTAATCAAAAGGTGCTCTGTCTGATAACCTCTCGTCTTGGATCTCATTGGCATTTTAAAAAATGCTGTTTCAACTGTAAATAGGCAGAATTCTAAGATGGTCCCCTTGTTCACACCCTGTCTAATCTCCCCCCCTTGAGTGCAGGTGGAACTGGTGACTCCTTTGTACCCAAAAGAATATAGCAAAGATGATGGTATGTCCCTCCTATAATGACCTTATGATTTGTATAGAAGAGTTGCTCTCCACTCTCCTGATGCCCTTGAGGAAGAAAGCTGCCGTGAGCCCAGCCACAAGAAAGTGAATCCTTCCAACAACCTGAGGGAACTTGGAAGCAGACCCTCTCCCAATCGAGCCTCCGATGAGAACTCAATCTGTCTGACACCTTGATCATAGCCTTCTGAGAGGATCCAGCTAAGTTGCAACTGGAATCCTGACTTATGGAATCTGTAATATAATAAATAAGTATTGTTCTAAGCTGCTAAATTTGTGGCAATTTGTTCCACAGCAATATAAAACTAATACAAACTGTCTCTTATTTTAAATTCTTCATGCTGTTTTTTTTTTTTTTTT
>NW_016107604.1:502091-504795 GCF_001604975.1 Cebus imitator
TCAGCCTCCCAAGTAGCTGGGACTACAGGTGCACACCACCACGCCCAGCTAATTTTTGTATTTTTAGTAGAGACAGGGTTTCACCATGTTGGCCAGGCTGGTCTCGATCTCTTGACCTTGTGATCTGCCCACCTCGGCCTCCCAAAGTGCTGGATTACAGGAGTGAGCTACCACGCCTGGCCCTCCCTCGCTGTTTATTGGAGATTGTAAGTCTCATTTTTTGTTTGTTTCAGAGTAATTTTTCCGTATAACATTTTTATGGAAATGCATTATATTTTAATAATTTTCTCAAATTAGCAATAAAAACTGCAAATTATTAAAATCCTTTACTATCACAAAACTGTTTTAATAAAGTTCAGAAGCTTACTAGTCAGAATAAAGTTGGTCTTATTCATATTTCACACTGACATTCCATTTGACCTCTGTCTCCTAAAGGTTTCATTTGCATTCACTGATGAAAAACAAAGATCCCACTCCCTCCCCCTAAAAAATCTAAACAGTATAAAACAGACTTTAGCTCATGGCTGATTTTGGCCCAAACATTTCAATAGTATATTTTCACTGAATTGCCTATTAAATTACATTTCTTAAGGGAATAAAGGATAATTTAAACATTTTAAACATTTAAAATGACTATTATACTGATTATTATGTAAGTAGCTGAGTTTGGTATTTTAGTGATACAGAGAAGAAAATCAACTGAGAGAAACTTCTTTGTGGTGGTTTCATGATTTATCTCTCTCAGGGGAAGCCTGCCATGTTATTTTATTCACAAAATCATTTTTTAGAGTGATCTTTTGGTATATTTATTTTATTGTTCCTGTTAATGTGTAATAAACACATTTTGATATTTCTTCACATATTGTAAAGTGATCTTTGTCTATCATTTGAAATAAAAATTATTATCCAAATTTCATTTGAAAGAGTAAGTGTGATTATTCAGCAAGCAGTATAAAGGGACATAAGACATAGTGTAGGGCGCACTAAAGAGGTTTGATATAAATTACAAATGTTCTGCAATATTTTAATAAGTCTACAAGAATGAATGTCTTATCTCTGTAGACTGTCTTTTCTTCTTCTTTTTTTTTTTTTTTTTTTTGTACTTTGGGCTCTGGGGTACATTTGCACGTCCTGCACCCTGCAGGATTGTTGCATAGGTACATACGTGCCGTGGTGGTTTGCTGTCTCCACCCCCCCCCCACCCGCCTTCGCCTATATCAGGCATTTCTCCCGTTGTTATCCTTCCCCATCCTCCCCGCCCCACCGCTGTCCCTCCCCTCCCCTTTCCTCTACCCCTTCACCTAGTCCAGTGAGTGTTGTTCTTTTTCCTGTGCCCAAGTGTTCTCACTATTCATCACCCACCTATGAGTGAAAACGTGGTGTTTGGTTTTCTGTTCTTGTGTCAGTTTGCTGAGAATGATGGTTTCTAGATTCATCCATATCTCTACAAAGGACACAAACTCATTTTTTATGGCTGCATAGTATTCCATGGTGTAGATAGGCCACATTTTCTTTGTCCAGTCTATCGTTGATGGGCATCTGCGTTGGTTCCAGGTCTTTGTTATCGTAAACAGCACCGCAACGTTGGCTCACTATGTTCAGTTAAATGCTGTTTCAACTGTAAATAGGCTCAACATGTAAATAACTCAACATGCCTACAATTGTAAAATTACTGCAGAGTGAGTTAGTGTTAACTCATCTTTTTGTAGCATCTGAGATGCATTCTTCTTTATCAAGGGAAGCATATATACCTTAGAAAAATATTTTTTAAACGAGAGAAAAATTGTAGAGCAAAGAAAATATTGCATCAAAGAATGGCTTAGAATATAAACTATTTTAGAAAAACTATAAGGTGGTACGCATGTTCTCACTCATAAATGGGAGTTGAAGAATGACAACATATGGACACAGGGAGGGGAACATCACACACCAGGGTCTGTTGGGAGGTAGTGGACAAGGGGATGGAGAGCATTAGGACAAATACCTAATGCACATTGGGCTTAAAACTTAGATGACGGGTTGATGAATGCAGCAAACCACCATGGCACATGTATACCTATGTAACAAACCTGCATGTTGTGCACATGTATCCCAGACTTAAAGTAAAATAAAAAAAAAGAAAAAAGAAAAGGAAAAACTATCAGGTGGTAGAGCAGGGGAGGCTGAGAAGAAGAGGGAATGCTATTACATGGGAAGACCTCTAAGATGATTAAGAGGTTAGAAGGTTTTAGAGGAGAGGATCCAGAAGATAAAAGATATTAAGGCAAAAGAAAATAGTACAGGTGAAAAACAACAACAGAACTGAAAGAATTGCAATTTTTTTAACCTTAGAAGAAATGAACAAATTGTTCATAGTATGGAGGTAAAAATGTCAGCCGTGTTTTCCCTTTCATACAGTCTAGGAATTCTTTCAAAGATCATCTTAGATTTAAAGATATGTTAATAAACACATGTCATAATTTGCAGCCATCCAGAACTTTGGAGCACCTGAATTTGAGGAACGGTTCACCTTATGAGCTTTGCTTTCCCAACATAGGAGTCCCAAACTCACTTTCCCAGCGTTCCTTGAAGCTAGAGTACAAATTTTTGTATTAAACTCAGCCAATGAGGTTCACTCACATGAGTTTAAAAAAGACAAATATGGACCGGGTGTGGTGGCTCACGCCTGTAATCCCAGCACTTTTGGAGGCCGAGGTGGGCGGAT
>NW_016107604.1:504915-534555 GCF_001604975.1 Cebus imitator
CTAAGCACTGTGCAGTCTCACCATTCTCTAAAGAAAATGATAGCAGAGACAATGACTTTCAGAGGCAATGATGGTAGTAGTTCAACATCCATTGTCTAAGATCAATGAGACAATATGTGGTGTCTGTGCCCAGTGGTCACAATGGTGGTATTCTTTCTGGACCCATCCTGTAGCATCATTTGGGTGTTGTGCCTTCCCATATATCTTTGAGGCTGGGTCTGGTCCTCCAATAGGGATTGACACAACTAATAATATATGTTAGATATATTTTCTGCCTAACCAGCCACGGTGGATGTTTGCAACCAAGAACCCTGAATGATATGAATCCACTTCTAAACAGGAGAGCTATGAAACCCTAGATAAAAGGAATTATTAACAGAGTGACTTTCTAAAATTATTGCAATGTTACTTAATCCAGAGTCAGAAAAACAGCACCCTGGGGATCTTTGCAACTCAGTAATTTACTGAAAAATTGGGAAATTGAAACAACACAAATGAGTACACTAGGATAAGTAGAATACTAAACAGTTAATAGCTTCTGTTTTATTAGATGGGGGAAGTCTATTTTAAAACATAATCACATATAGTCCAGTGGGAGTAAGGAGTAGTGGAAGTATAAGTGAAACTAAAGTTGTAGAATGTTGATAATTACTCAATCTGGGTAATAGATATTCCATTTACTTTATGTGTTTGAACTTTTTCTTTAAAAGGTTTAAATAAAAAATCGTAAGTTAAGGAAATAACATTAAATGGGAAAAGTATATGCTTCCTTATTTATCTTTAAAATGAGGAAGAGAAACAAGACTAAGCATTGTTTAGAAATTTGGATATCAGTGTCTGCCAACACAACAGAACTGAGACAAATTTGTAAAAACAAAAGATAAGGACAGACTTATAGTGGATAGGACTACTTTTTAGGTCACTTTTGCTCTAGGTTTTTCAGGAATAGCTCATTAGTGTAGTCTACAAGTATTTTTATTAGTGCCTGCCATGTGTTGGCATTGTTCAAAATGCTTGGGATATATCAGGAAATAAAACAAAGATCCTTGCCCTTTCCTAAATTTTTTTTTCTTATGTATTACCTAATTTCAATAACAGATTTTATACATACTTCAGTTTACAAGCCTAGTTATCTAATTTTTAAAATTTAAAACTGTCTTCTGTTTTCATGAGATTTTATAGCTGAAAAGAAGTTTAGATCTCATAAAGTACAACTCCTAATTTTCTTACAATTCACAATAATATTTTACCTTTGTAAAATCCTTTACAAGTTATAACATGTCTTCTTGAGACCCAGAGAGGATAAGTGACTTGCCTGGCTTATACTTTTTGTTAGTAGCTGAACAAAGACCTTCCAATTTGTGCTTTGGTACCCTTTCTGCTACACCAAACTTTGCTTATTTCAATTCAATGATTGTGGTTGACTGGAAAGATTTTAACCTAAAAATGCCACTATTTATTCATCCTGGTTCTATTTCTCTTGACTCCATTGATCTCTATGCCCCTTCTTCCCCCTCTCTCATGGGCTCTAACCCAATCCTACAAGTGACTAATATGCGCCTTTCTCTTTGGCACTAACATGCATTCTCACATGCTGCCATTCCTTAACCATTGTTCAGCTAGGCTCTCCTAATACGGAACCTTTAATCTTTTTTGATAACATTCTCTCTTCATTACTCTAAATAACTTGTCAGGACATTTTTTCTCATCTTCCCGTTATCTACATGTTTCAGATGGCTAGGTACCCAATAACAAACAAAGAATGGAGGCCCCACGGCTGACAAGTGTACTGCTGTATTTAATTACTTCCAGGTTCTCTGCTATTCCTTAGCTTCACAGAGTATGCCCCCATCTCATGCAGCACCAAAGAGCATTTTAAAAATTAATTGTGTTATATATATACCCACAAGTTTCTGTTCATCATATCAATAGAGTCTAAGGTCCCTTAGAAAATATCTGAGGTGTAAGCCACAACAAAAGTGTTCCCAACTACTAAGTTTTAACATAATCTGCCTAACAATTATTGTTTGGCCACTCAATCTCTCTCTCTCTCTCTCTCTCTCGAGTGTGTGTGTGTGTGTGTGTGTGTGTGTGTGTGTGTCTGTGTGTGTGTGTGTGTAAAGTGTCACAGTGTTTAGGTTATCTAAGTTTTGGGGAAAACATGGCTTAAAATAATTTACAGATGCTTCTTGACTTACCATGGGGCTACGTCTGGATAAACGCATTGTAAATTGACACTGCTCAAGGAAATAAGAGAGGACACAAACAGATGGAAAAGCATTCCATACTCATGATTAGGAAGAATCAGTATCATGAAAATGGCCATGCTACCCAAAGTAATTTACAGATTCAATGCTATCCCCATCAAGCTACCATTGACTTTCTTCACAGAATTGGAAGAAACCACCTTAAACTTCATATGGAACCAAAAGAGAGCCTGCATAGCCAACACAATCCTAAGCAAAAAACAAACAAAAAACAAAACAAAGCTGGAAGCATCATGTTACCTAACTTCAAACTATACTACAAGGCTACAGTCATCAAAACAGCACGGTACCAGTACCAAAACAGAGATATAGACCAATGGAATGGAACAGAGGAGGCCTCCGAAGTAACCCACTGTAAGTTGAAAACATACTTTGGACTTACAATATTTTCAACTTATGATGGGTTTATGCAGACATAGCCCCAAGATAAGTCAAGGAGTATACTGAATGGGAATGATTTTGCCCCATTCTAAAGTTGAAAAATCATGAGTCAAACCATCATAGTCAAGTACCAGCAGTATTATTATCTCTCATGTTCTCTGGGTTGACTGGGCTGAGCTAGGTAGTTCTTGGGTTCTCTCAGGTGGTTGCAGTAGATGGTGGCTGGAGTCATCAGAAGACTCAAATAGGCTGGATGTTCAAGATGGCTTCTTTAGTCACATTTTGTTCAACAGCCTGAAGCACCTAGGAGCTTGCCAGGAATTTCTCTCTCCATGCCATCTCTTCATGTAACACGTGGCTCCCTCAAAACACAGAGGTCTCAGGGTAATCAGACTTCCTACATGGCAGTGGGCTTCTTCCAGAGCAAGTGTTGCAAGAGACCCAGGTGAAAGCTCAAAGACTTCTTTTGATCTCAAAAGGAGGATACTACACAAAGGTGTGAATATTTGGAGGTGCAGTTCATTGGTAGGGGGTGGGGAAGAGGGAAAAATCTTTCATGACTAGCTATTACCAAAGGAAAGTAGAATGTGCAGCTAAAAATCAAGTTATCTGTGTTAGTCCACCTGACTGGCAGGGCTCTATTTTTAAAATAAGTATAATTACCTGTAATACAGCCTTTATTTATTGGTTAAGTGTAGCAGATCCAGAGTTCCTTTGAATTAAACAAAAGAGAAAAAGAAAAACTTTGAACTTAGATGACTTGTATCTCTTTAAACTGTATTTAATCTCTTATTAGAGCATGTGACAGCTCTGTTGATGGCTGGAGGGAGACCTGCAACCATTCTAGGGCTGACAAGCCAAAACAGGTGAGCCCATCTTCTGTGATTCAACTTGGTAGAAGCAATTACTACCCAGCTCTGGGCCAGCAGACCACCTGCTCCGTTTCACCAACACAGGATTCCCCATAGCCTGAAACATATCCTCTATCCTTTCAGAGATGGTGGATTGAACATGTGTGGAAAGACATCCAAACGCTTTTTTTTTTCTCCAATGAGAGAGACATTTTGTGAAGTTTTGGCAGCATACTGGCTGGCAAAGTAATCTGGCTGGCACACTCCTCCTGCATGGAGTTATGGCACTGCCACCTCTACTCTGAAGAGTTTCGAAATTTCATTTTGCACACCCTGTATGATGTGAGTCATCCGGCTCGCAAAGGAGGATGAGGAGGAGGTGGCCATCTGCTAGTCATGAGCAGATGACAAATACCCTGCACTGCGAATTTCCATCCCCGTTTCACAATATTTAAGTAAACACATTTTGTAACCATTTTTCCCAGAGTTCCTTAGTGCTTCAAATGGATTATTTTTCAATAAACAATATATAAAAGCTGCTTTCTCTACTCCAAACAACTGTATTAGCAAAGTGACATAAAGGCAACCATCACAAAGTGCTGTCTGTTGAATGACCAGAGCGAACAGTATACTCATCTGAATTGAATGATTAAACCTTATACAATTTCAGACCGATCCAGCTAAATCACCAGGTCCATGAGAGACCGCTCCATCAAGCACAGCTCCATGGTGACCTCTACTGTCTGCCTGCAAGAATCCCCAAAATATCTTCCATCAAAAACAAAGTTTCCAAATAGCATCTATTTAACATCTCTTTGTGCTATGTTATGGGAAGGAAGGAAATTGAAGAAAGAAAAGATAGACACTCTCCCTTTAAATTAAGAGAGGCACATTACATTCATAAAATAACTGGGAACTAATGCGAGATCTAATTTTGTGTTAGCTTCAAGCTGTGCAACATGGCTCAATGTAGAATTAATTCATTCCTTCGCCAATTTTATCTGAAGAAGCCAACAACAAAAAATAGCCAAATACAAATAGAAAATTAATATTAGGGAGAAAATTGAATGCATATGTACAAACCAAAAAGGTCAAAGGAGCTTCAAATATGGGTCTGGGCATCCTAAAAGGCAGAGAAAGAAGAAAAAAAAAAAAGTAGGATGTGTTGCCTAGATCCTGGTATCATGAAGAAGATGATCATTCCTTAAGTAAATATTTTTTCATGGTATTAAATTTTAAATGAAATTCCCATGGGATATTTTGTAGCATATTCCAGGTGGTACAAGGGCTAGCATGCTCCTTCGAATTTGTTCTGTTGCTGCAGAACTAATAGGGCTATTTCTTTTAACTTTGATGAGAAAAAAGTGTATGCCATTGAGGAAGGAAATAAAATACATCCCTGCCGACAACCAGAGAAAGTGAGAAATGATCCTGCTGGCAGCCAGACCATGATGTTCTCAACTAACATAAACAGTGCTGGGACAAGACCATTCCATGATCATATTTGGAACAAGATAAAGATAAAGCCACCCAGTAATCACAAAAATAACTAAATGTTCTCCTTCTCTAACATGAGCGACTGCTGTTCCTTTACCTATGACAGCCCCAGTCTTATTTGTTCTGTATAAAAACTATTGAGCTGCCCAAACAGTGAATTGCCCCTGCTTCTTGAAAGCGTACAATCCATAATTGGTCCCTGCTTCCTAATTGCTCCTGGGAGTCTCCTGGAGTAAGCCTAATCCCACTGAGGGGGCCCTGGCTGCTCCCTCTTTCCAAGGGCCTTAGGATTCTTCTACATGGTCTATTTTCTGGCAACTAACTCAACAAACCTAAAGTTTCTTAATACAGTGTGTTTCTAGATGTCTTTGACTGCTGATCTTTTGTAGCATCAAGCACCACACAGTGAAGGTGATTCTGAAAGGGCTTACATTAATATGGACCATTCAGTATGTCTATTCTCTGTCTCACTTCAGGACAGAATGCAATGTGCCAAGTCCCTGTCACTGACCATGGGGTCAAGTCTGAAGACACTGAAAGGAAACAGAATGTGCAATCAGGGAGATCAGGGAGAACGGAGTGGCACACAGTAGACAGAATGGGATACATTTCACTTCCCTGATTCTTAATTTTAATCACCACATTTTTTTTTTCTGAGTTTCCTTAAAATTTTAGTAGTGCCTGGATTCATTTCACTTATTAAGCTTTATTACTTTAAGACAGCTTACATAAGAATAATTAATCTTTTTTTTTCCTAGTGAGTACCTGAGGTTTTTTTTTTTTTTTTTTTTTTAAGTTCTGGGATACATGTGCAGAATGTGCAGGTTTGTTACATAGGTATACATGTGCCATGGTGGTTTGCTGCACCTATCTACCCATCATCTAGGTTTTAAGCCCCACATGCATTGGGCATTTGTCCTAATGCTCTCCCTCCCCTTGCCCCCACACCCCCAACAGGCCCCAGTGTGTGATGTTCCCCTCCCTGTGTCCATGTGTTCTCATTGTTCAACTCCCACTTATGAGGGAGAACATGCAAGCACCACATTTTACTATCTCTCTAGGATTTTCATCAGAAAAGCTTATGTCTTTGTTTATATAGGAATTCAGAGCTGGTTCCATGGGTGGGCAGAAGAGTAAGTATTCTGGGTAGAATAATTTGAAAGGCATTGGGGTCTATACCAGTGCCTGAAATTCCATCATTAGCTTCAATTTTTCAGGTTAAGGTTTTGCTTCCAGAAAGCTCTAACATGACGAAGGTAACATTCAAATCCGTGATTATTGATACCACAAAGCCCTATGAGAACTTGCTTACCGAGTTAGAAAACACAAAGCTGGATCCAGAGAAACAGCAGTTACTCAAGTGTGGGGATAGAAGAAGATTCGTATTTTGGGGAGGACTCTAGTCAGAAAGCAGGGGATGGGGACAGCATGAGGGACCAAGGGCTAGTTGGAGAGCACAGGGTGACACCAATCAGTAGTCTTTCCATGTGCTGGGACCCTTATAGCAAGCACCTCCTCTCCAGGCAACAACTATCCAGCCATAGAGCTTAAAAAGATGTCCTGTGGCCAAAAAGATGAAACCTGATCTGGAATCATATGCAAGGGAACCCCAATTCGCTCTCCTAGAAGCAACAGCCATGTCCCCAAAACCCAAACCTCTCTTTCCTCCCAGAGTCCTTGTTTGGATCTCAGGGCAGGATTCTGTGCAGCACAAGGCCAAGTCCAGCCCCTCCAGTCACTCTCCAATGAATCCTCTCCAATCCATCAGTCCTCATATCGCTTCTATTTAGTGCTGAAGGTAAAAGGCCAAGCTCTGGATTTAGTTCAAACTCACTGCCTACAAAATTACATGTGGGGTCCATGATATGGGCTCAGAATTGACATAAAAAACAGCATTCATGATAAAGCAATCTCTAGTCCTGTTACCTTTGTCATTCTCTGAAAATCCCACATAGGAAATGATCTGGCTCTTAGCCCTGGAAAGCAGGCTTTAGTGAGCCCCTAAAGCAGTAAATGTGAAATGGAGGGAAAAGGGGAGAAGGAGGGAGCAGAGTCTGTAGAGGGTTACTTCATCATCTTCCAAAGAAGCACATGGAGAAAATACGTCTCTACTAATGTGGACAGAAAGAGATTCAAGAATTTAGGTCAGGTGACACCAGATTAGGGAGCCCAAGGGTATGTCTGTGTGTGGGGAGGTGGGTAGGTATGGGCGTGCACACATGAGAAAGAGCTCTGGAATATTAGTCAGAAACCTACCACAGCTGGCTGTGTAGGCTTGATCTAGTTATTTCATCTCTCTGGCCTCAGTCTCCACATCCTTTACAAAGGGATAATATCTCCCCCATCAACTTCAAAATTCAGTGGAATAACTCACCTGCAAGCTTACTGGTATTTCCACAAATAAATGTAAGGCCATATCACCAGGAAATCTCTGGAAATAAGTGACTGTCTGACTAAATGAAAAAAAGCTCTGAAAAATGAAAATCAATTTAATTCAGTTGAAACAGGTAGTAACATGAACAAGTATTTACTGAGCACTTACTGTGTGTCAGGCACTTTGATAAGTGCTATACAAACATTATTTAATATGCACAACAAACCAATGAGGTAAACACTACTATCATTTCCATGTTATACATTCAGAAACTGAGGCACAGAGAGATTAAGTAACGCGTCTAATATTTCACAGCTCATGAGTAGTAGTATCAGTGTTTGAATTGAGGCTTCCAGAACTGGAACTGTGCTAAGCTGTTTCTTAACAGGTGCTTAAGCCATCTGCAAGTATTAATAGGAGTGGAGCACTAGCTAATAACAATAACAATAATTATTATTTTTATCTGGTATATTTAGTACGAGGCTCTTCATTTTCTCACTGACATGCTAGCAAAAGAGATAATATAGCAAGGTGCATTATTCTGGGGGGTTTGTATCTGGCTCTGCCACTTACTGAGGGTGTGACCTTAAGCAAGTGAACTAATCTGTGCCTTCATTTCCTAATCTGTAAAATGACGATAATATTAGTACTGCTTCATATAGTTGTGATGAATTCAATGATTTATTATTCATAAAGCCCTTAGGATAGTGCCTAGGATACAGTCAATGCTGTGTGTGTTCATTAAATACATAAACAAATGCGAAATACATAATCAATAATTATATATATGGTCAACTTATATTCATCCTTTGCTTTGTATGTTCTCTAAGAAGAAGGGGAGAAGGAATGTCTATGGAGCTGATTACAGCCAGCTCTGTAGTTCATAGGTTGGCTAGAATCTAGATGTTCAGCTTCACAATCCCCTCTCCCTTTTCCCTCCCCACAGACTGTGCTGTGGCTGCTGCTCCTTTGTCCCCCCCAGGACTCTGTACCAGAGACTGCTGCCCTCCTCTCTCTAGCCTGTTCTCCAAATTATGTAAAACCAGCCACTGTCAGCTCAACCTTTATCTGGGGGCTGCCTGTGCCCTGCCAGCATCCACCTCTGCTCTGAATCAGGAGAGCTCAAGACAGGCTGAAGAGGCAGCAGAGTTGGAAATGACTGGGACAGTGTCTTCAATCAGCTAGGTTTTAGAAAAGGGTAAAAGAAAACAAATTACAGAAGACGCTGCTTCCATGGATCTGGCATGGGGGGTAGGGGGACAGTGGTCAGGGAGATGGGGAGAAACAAAGGAAGACAGGAGGTACCACCAAAGCCATAAAAGACCAGAGGAAAATCACTCCCAAATGTTTCCCCAACCCCCTCCTGAATACACAAATGCATCAATCCTTCCTATAGAGCTCTGTGTTAAGTCTCCAAATCCCCTACCCAAAAACCAAGGGAACACCCAGGATTCCCTGGAGAATAATCAGCTGAGGCCACGTCTACACTCAAGGCTTGCCAAGAATATTTCCGCAAAGCACAGCTCTCAAAAACCTCTTCCAGTATATAGGGTTCCCCAACGTATCCACTAAAGAGGTAATAAAAGGGAAAGTGAAGGCTCTGACAACATATTCATTAAAAGAAAATTTTACCTGCATGTGTGTGAACACACAATACACACCCTGTCACCACCAAAACTCAATTGACAGCCCAGATGCGAACATTTAAAAGATGCTCCCCAACTGCTTACCCTCACTGCTGCCCCCCACAAATGAGCTCTGGTGATTTTAACTTCCATGTTTCTACTTGGGACTCCCTTCTAGAGCTCTGTACTCCAGCACTCAGAAGGGGCCTTCCTGCTGCCCAAGGACTGCCTTCCACCTGGAACTGCTTTCCCTGAATTGTTCCTGCCCTAGAACGTTTCATCACACCCAGTTTCAGTGAGGTGTGCCAATCTATCCCACTGGGCTCCATCCCACTGGGCCCTCAGCCAGGTCCTTCCTGCTCCATAAGATGACTAATTACCAAATAAAACCATTTAGGGAAAATCTGATACAGCCTATTGAGTTCCCCTTCCAGAAGCCCTGTATTTTCAATGGAGCCTCTGGAAACTCCACCATTTCATCTCAAGGGGTATCTCAAGGGACAACTGCGATGGATTTCTGCCATGCGTGGCATGTCACTGGAGTTCAAATCTCTAGCCCTGTTTACGCACAGGCCCAACTTTGGTATCTTTTGTGATTTGTTTCCTTTTGATTTCTCTTAAGGCTGGGCTCACAGAAGGAATCTTCCATCCTGATATTCTACAGTATAGTGAATAGTAGGATTTGGTTTGTTTGTTGTTTGTCCTTCATATAAAGATAGAAGTTGCATTTCAGATAGTCAGAGAATGAACTGCATACTCTTTTTCATTCCACTGTTTTAGTTGGTGGTAATAGAAGGGGTTCTTTTCATCCTACTACTCAGTTTTGAATCTTATCTTGATCATTAACCAGCTATGTGAATTCAGTTCTACAAACTTCAGTTTCCTCATCTGTTAAGCGGGAATTTAAAATACCCGTATTATTGGATGAGAGAGGATTAAATAGATGCCTGCTACATAGTAGGTGCTTAATAAATAGTTGTCATATCCTGAGCCTTTAATGTCATGCCTGGCCCTTTTTGATATTCCATAATGCTTTATACGTAAGGAATCCAGTGTTGGCAATGAAGATTTGTCTGACACTTACCAAAGTCTGGGGCAGTATTTGAGCCTGCTTCTCACAAATAAAGTGTCTACACAGCCCTCAAGAACATGGGTACTGTTCTATTCTTCAATGAGGGTATTGTTCAGAGCCAGAGATAGGAACTAGAGTGTTTCTCTGCCCTGATTTCCAGGAAAGGTGAATAACATCAGGGCTAATTATCTGGAGCTAAAGAAGAGGACTTTAGGATCTACAGGCAGAAGGTTCATCTTGAAAAGACCTATTTCCATAATAGATTTTGCTTTATAAATGCCTTTTCAAAGGTTGCCATTTGACAGGAAAAGCTTTCAGCTTTTTTTTTTTCAGGGTTGTGACCTTTCACCTACTTTGAATGATTCACTCAGTCTATTCACTGCCCAGGAATGTTGGCTTTGGCAAAGAACCACAAGTCTCTTAAAATAAACACAACTGGGCTTTCATCTCATAGCGATCGCTGCTGGCTGCATATTTCACACACTGTACGGCAGGATATGTTAAATTAAAATCATAATCTCCCCAGTGAAATCCAGGGCCTGGTTAAGCCACTCGAGAATTACTCATGCATTAACTTCCAAAGAAGAATGAGTAAGATCTTCAGCCATTAACTCTCCCAGGTAGTAGTCTCATCCTCTCCCAATTATCCTAACCCACAGTATATTAAACCCATCCAGAAGAATGTCATTTTGAAAGGAAGAAGTCAATGCTGATGCTCTTTTAAATATGTAGGTCCTGGAGAGGTGAGCTTGAACTACCTTGTCAGTTCTTTCAAGCATATCTCAAAGTTTAACTTAAATCTTGCTAAATCAATATACCCAATCCATATGGATTAACAATATGTTCAACATTGTGTTAAATGTTTCGAGTAGTTCAAAGAATATATGACACTGAGCCTTTAGGAGCTTAAGGTCTTCTAGGTGATGAACAAGATTAATACATGGAGAAAATAGTAACAGAGGCCAGGTACAAGACAATGGGAAAGTGGAGAAAGCAATGGCTTTTCCCAAGTGAGATTCAGGGCCTGGCTTCTCTCAACTGTGACTGCAGGGCAAACCTTTGGGCTTACATAGTATTTCAGTCCTAACTTATAAAATGGGGGATATGATACTAACTGGATTGACTTCACAGAGTAGTTGTGGTGTTTAAATAAAATAAAAAGATAAAATTGCAATGTACAATACCACCTGTTATGGCCTGTGATAAAACAAGTGGAACAGCTTAAGAAATAAGTCCAGGAAGGTTATTTGTCTTCTGGCGTTGCCTTTAAATGGTAGTGAACAGATAAGCCACAGGGCTATAAACTTCTTGAGGACCAAGGCCATTCCTTTTTGACTTTAAATGTTGTTCATATCCTGCCTAATGTCAGGCACACAGTAAGTGCCTAATATATTTTTGTTAAGCGAATGAATAAATGAATTCTGAAGTGCAGTTAAATTAAATTTGTATATATTACAGTAATACAAGAGGCCCTCCTTTGGGGCTTCCCAGAGTTTTCTTCTCATTTATATTACCTGAAGAATTGAAGAGAGGTTAAATCCTAATGCTTTGGAAGAGACTTTGCCCTGTGGACTTTCTTGAGTGATTGCTAATAGCATATCCCTGGACACCAGTGAAATGAGCTTTTCTGGGCCCATCCACAACATAGCCATGGAGAAGTGTTTTTAAGAGCCCCCGGCTCCAAATCCATAATGGGAAGATATTATGAAGAGCTCTTGGTGCTTCAGTTTAGCACAGTGGCTAAAACAAGACTGAAAATGCACTAAGCTACGAGTGGCTGAAGATACACACTCCACTACATAAAGACAGAATGAAAGAACAATATCTGTCTACAAAGAGGCTCATCACCCAGTTCATGGGCACATGCCCCAGGAGGTCAGAGAGAGAGGAGCATTTGCCCATCATGCATGAGATTCACTATGTTGCTTCAGAAAACAACAACAAAATACCTACAGTATTAAAACTGCTATTTTTCCTTCTCCTAAATGAAATCTTCATGAAATGTGGTATTTCCTCTGAACCATGACAAAAGGAAACAGATATACACCATGTAGGAAATGACAGACTTTGGAGAAACAGGAAAACATAAAGTACCTTAGAATGGAATGATTTTCCGATAAGGAAGCATTACCTTCATCAAATGAAACACAAAGCAGCAAGTCTTTTCCACAGCAACAGGCAAGCTAAAATGTAGGCACCCCCTGGGGTGACATTGTGTTATGATGATCTTGCCCTATGGGAGAGCTCAGGGCACAAGCAGGAGCTTGTGAATCACACTGTGGTGGGAACAGAGGTTCAGAGAAGCATGTTTATGTCCCGATTTCCTACTTATGTGCATCTTGTACCTGTCGCTGTACATATGAGGTTGATTTTGCTCTTGTTTATTGGGTTCGGGGACTTACATCCCTGTGTGTATATGTATGTCTTTCCCATTTCTGCAATGATGTTGTTAGATCAATATTTTTCTTCTTCATTCAGTAGATTTCTTTTTTCTTTTCTTTTTTTTGAGATGGAGTCTCGCTCGGTAGCCCAGACTGGAGTGCAGTGGTGAAATCTTGGCTCACTGCAACCTCCACCTCCCTGGTCCCCATTCAAGCAATTCTCCTACCTCAGCCTCCCAAGTAGCTGGTATTACAAGCACGAGCCACCATGCCCAGATAATTTTTGTGTTTTTTAGTAGAAATGGGGTTACACCATGTTGGCCAGTCTGGTCTTGAATTTCTGACCTCATGATCCACCTGCCTCAGCCTCCTAAAGTGCTGGGATTACAGGCGTGAGCCACTGTGCCCGGCCCATTCACTAAATTTCTATAACTACTGTTCTACATCTAGTACTATTGATGAAAGTACTGTAAGATAGAGAATCATCAGATCAGTTTGGATCCCAATAGAAAACAGAATTCGACTCAGCAGGTTCAAATGAAGAAACTTAAATAAAGAGACCACAACTGGGTTATAAGAACAAATAAGAGGTGTTGAGGCACACAGAGACTAGCACAGCAGGAGGTTTTTACTATCTGAAAGCCTGAGGAGAACACAGAAAAAAACAGAGCCCCTGGTAAGCTGTCACAAAGAGGAGGGAGGGGCCGCCTAATGGTGCTATAGTCACAGAAGATCTCAGCCATTGTCTGAGAAGGCAGGGGTGGGAAGAAGTACGTCTACCTGTTTTCCTTTTGTCCTATCTCATGCCTGTGCCTCTGCTGATTGAGCTCAACTAAAGGCGTGGTGGTAAGGGAGTCTGGTGATGCAGTCCGTGGAGATCCTCCTCCAAGATCACAGAGCAGGACAGAGAAAGGCAGAAAATGGTATGGGACAGGAAGGAAGAAGAGTGGTAACAGAGAATAACCCTTAGACCAGGGAAGACATCGGTGCTCAGCCATGCTCACAACATTGTCCTGAGGGTAGCAGGACTCAGGAACTATTTATTTTATGGCAGTCCTTAAAGATAAGCAAGAAAATATAGAGGTTGATGGAATACTGCCATCTGTGTGCTCTTTGTTGTTGCTTTTAATTTTCTGTGCTAGTAGTTTTCTTAACTCTTGTTACCTTATCTAGAACTGTTCTTTAATATTTATCCTGATTCTCTCCTCCACCTCCTGTGATATTGTGCTGGCCTAGAGCCAGAACCTGAGCAAAACTGTTTTTTAAATAAGTTGAAATGGCTGCCCCATTCTCCTCACAATAACTACTGTCCTTGGCCTCTGTAAATAGAACTGCTAGTTTGTTCCTCAAAACTATGTAAAGCTGCTTACCTTTGCTTATCAGTAACTGCTAAAATCTGTGACTTCTATATGTGTAAACAAATGTATATCTTGACTTCTGTAAACCACTGAAGTAACAAACAGAATGACAAAAGTCCCCTGGCCCTTGGAATGTCTGGAGACCCCCGCCCTTGTCTCCACCCAGGAGGTGAATCACAGAATCCCCTAGCCCTTGGAATGTCCGAAACCTTTTCATCCCCATCCCCGCCCCTCACCCCCACTCCCAAGGTGGTTTTTCGGGTATAAAAAATCGTGGCACCCTCCTTTTGGCACCACAGGTTGGAGAGACGTGAGTCCTCTGTGGTCGCTGGCATAATAAATGACCCTGCAATCTGGCATACTTTTGTCTTGGTGATAACTTTCTACACTCGGTCCAATACAACACTCCCACCACCACTGAGAATAAACACAGGCAGTAAGACTGTAGACAGGTTGGTTAACCTTCTGGACCCAAGTTCTGTCTCTAACAATGTGGGGTATGGACAAGATGCCTGCAGCCTTCTTCCAATCATACAATGAAACATAAATAATACATAAATAAATATCAGTCTTTGTTCCTAACACTGTTAGAGGGGGGAAAAGGAAAAAAATGGGGAGGGAGAGATGAAAATAAATGATGCAGAAAGAGAAAGAAGAATAAGCAAGGGGAGCTGAAGCAATTGTTGTTGTTTGGAAACTGTAGGTTTTTATGGACTTTTAAATCCCTGATAGTACTTAGTGAAACTCTTCAGGGCATGTATGTAGGTGGTGGGGATGAGGGAGTGAGTGCCCAATAAGCAAATTCAAGGCATTGAATTTCAACTCTGCTTTTTCCAGGAATCCAAAACTTTTCCCCAAACAGTTAAACTTTCAAAATGGCAAGAGATCAGCTATGGTTTACTGAAGATTTTGTATTTATTACTGATCATATCAGCCATTGGCCAAAGAAGCATGGTAGCCTTTACATTTCAGAGAATCTGGAGATGTTTATTTTTCAGCTAATAAAGTGAAACAGAACCACTCCAGCAATTCCTCTCTGGGAGTCAAAAATAGAACAATTGGAGAAGGGGGATTTAAGTATAATTATCTTAAATTCCTTTAAATCACTCTACTATTTACGGAACATCTTGAAGACACATCTAAGCCTGTTTGTATTACACTGCTAGAATATTACTGTTCTTTTCTATGATTCCCTGAGTTCCTTTAATATCCCACTGCCAGGGAAATTCTCTGGGCATTCATAAGGAGTCATCATGTATTTTTAACTCCCACTAGATTAGGTTAGGGGACACCTGCTGAGAGCCTCCAGAGTATCTGACACTTACCCAATCATACCATTCTTCTCACTGCATGACAATATTTTGTCCAACTAGTTGACATCTCCATCACACTGTGGGCTCCCTGAGGGTAGGACTGTTGCTGTCTTGCTCACCATTGTGCATAATGCCTAGAATATAGCATAAATGCTTAAATATTTTATGAATAAGTGGAATATAAGGATACTTTTGCCCTCTTTCCCAAAGTATAAGTCCTCCTGGGGTCAGGAATCCTGCTACTTGAAACAGGTTCCCTTTCCTCAAGTCATCAGTTCAAACCTATCAATAAAAAAGTGTTTTTGTATGACTAACACAGAGGTGTTAGTCATTTGCTCACATATCCATCTATTTGTTCCACGAATATTTATGAAATACCTACTACGTGCCAGGTTTATGCCAGGTACTGGAAATAAAAGAGTGAGCAAAACCAGATAAGGTGTTTGCCCTCACGGAGTATGTATAGAATTTTGTGGGAGACAGTTATTAACCAGATAATCACACAAATAAACAAAATATTACAATCAGAAAGGCAAATTAAACTGTTAAATTGGCAAAATTTAGACAGCCAGATAATGTCAAGTGTTGGTATGGATGTGAGGATCCAGGAATCCTTATGTTCTGCTGGTGGAAGTGTGAACTGGTTCAGCTATTCTGGAAAGACCTAGAAGTATATAGTCAAAGTTACTGTTATTGATGCCCTATAGTCCAGCAATTCCCAAATAATTTGTTGTATGGGGCCATAAGGATATGAGTAGATGAGCAGATTCATATTCATTGCAATATAACGTGGTAGTAACGAATTTGAAGCAAACTAACCTCTAACTAGGAGAGAGGATAGGTAAATGTAGTAGATGTACCGCATGGAGATGCCCCAGTAACTGGAAACAAATGACTACATCGGAGGTCAGCAAACTGTGGCCCACCTCTTGGTTTTGTCTTTTTGTTTCTAAATAATTTATAAATAAAGTTCTATTAGAAAGTGGCTATGTCTGTTTATGTATTGTCTATGGCTGTTTTCCTTTTTTATTTTTTGAGACGGAGTTTTGCTCCGTGGCCTAGGCTGGAGTGCAGTGGCACGATCTCAGCTCACTGCAACATCTGCCTTCCAGGTTCAAGTGATTCTCCTGCGTCAGCCTCTCAATTAGCTGGGACTACAGGCACATACCACCATGCCTGGCTAATTTTTCGTATTTTTAATAGAGACGGGGTTTCACTGGGTTAGCCAGGATGGTCTCAATCTCTTGACCTTGTGATCCACCTGCCTCAGCCTCCCCAGTGATGGGATTACAGGCACGAGCCACCACACCCAGACATCTATGGCTGTTTTCATACTACAACAGCAGAGTTGGGTTGCAACAGAGACCACATGACCTGCAAAGCCAAAAATGTTTACTATGTGATCCCTTACAAAAAATGTTTGCTAATCTCTGGACTAGATACACAAGAAGAAACATGAACAGATCTTTAAAATAGTGCTGAGTTTTTAAAAAAGTAAAAAACCAGAATGATATATATCACTGGTTCTCAAACTTTGGCTGTGCATTGAGATCACCTGGGATAATTTAAGAACTATAATGCCTGGGTCCCATCATAGAGTCTGATTTTGGTATGAGCCACAAGTGAGACATTAGATTAAAACTATCCAGGGGATTCCAATGTGCAGTGAAGTCTGACAACCCTTCAGATGTGTGTGTGTTGTAGGTGTGTTTGTGTGTGAACACACATGATACAATATTTTGTTGACCACACACAAAACTTGAACATAAAACAACACAAATCTTGGGAGAACACTTACTGAGCCAAAAGATATATATTAAACATATTGGAATGATTGCATATGGAAGGGAAGAATGGAAATGTCATATGAGTAATTATATATACATACATACTTGAATAATTACCAGAGAGGGGCTTTGCACAAACCAATGACATTAATATGCAATGAGCTGAGAAATATGATGAACTCAGCTCTTTATCTGAAGTCCTAAAAGAAATGTTAACCATTATATGTATACTGGATATCTCCTCTTGGGTGTCTCAAAGACAAGATTTATTTAATTAGTCCAAAATTTACCCCAATGTATTTCCCCTCAAGTCTGTACCTAAAGAAGCACTTCTGGAATGGTAAAGACTTTAAAAATCTGCTCCTCCAGAAAAGGAATGAGAAAACTGGCAAAAAACGTCAAAAACAATTCTTTTAGAACTCTGGAAATTAACCTAAGGCTTTCAACGACTTGAGAATTGTTGATTTAAGAAAAGTGTTTAGGAGCAAGATGGTGGAGTGCAAGGTTCCACTGATCATCCCCCCTGTAAGGATACCAATTTAACAATTGTCTTAAAAAAAAAAAAAAAAAAAAAAAAGCTGGAGGCATCACACTACCCAACTTCAAGCTATACTACAGGGCTACAGTTACCAAAACAGTATGGCACTGGTACAAGAACAGACACATAGATCAATGGAACAAAATAGAGAACCCAGAAATAAGACTGTACTCCTAAAACTACATGAGCTCCAACAAACCTGACACAAATAAGCAATGGGGAAATGATTCTCTATTCAATAAATGGTGCTTGGATAACTGGCTAGGCATATATGCAAGACTGAAACTGGATACCTTTTTAATATCATATACAAAAATTAACTCAAGATGGATTAAACACTTAAATGTAAAACCCAAAACTATCAAAACCCTGGAAGACAACCTAGGCAATACCATTCAGGACGTAGGTACAGGCAAAGATTTCATGATGAAGACACCAAAAGCAACTGCAACAAAAGTTAAAATTGACAAGTGGTATCTAATTAAACTAAAGAGCTTTTGCACAGCAAAAGGAACTATCAACAGAGTAAACAGACAACCCACAGAATGGGAGAAAATTTTTGCAAACTATGCATCTGAACAAAGGTCTAATATGTAGCATCTATAAGGAACTTAACAAATTTACAAGAAAAAACAAACAGCCCCATTAAAAAGTGGACAAATGACATGAACAGACACTTTTCAAAAGAAGACATACATGCAGCCAATAATCACATGAGAAAAAGCTCAACATTACTGGTCATTAGAGAAATGCAAATCAAAACCACAACGAGATACCATCTAACACCAGTCAGAATGGATATTGTTAAAAAGTCAAAAAATAACAGATGCTGGTGAGGTTGCGGAGAAAAAAGAATGCTTATACACTGTTAGTGGGAGTATAAATTAGTTCAACCATTGTGGAAGACAGTGTGGCAATTCCTCCAAGACCTAGAGACAGGAATACTATTCAACCCAGCAATCCCACTAGCGGGTATATACCCAAAGGAACATAAAGCATTCTATTATAAAGACATGCGTACATATGTCCACTGCAGCACTATTCACAATAGCAAAGACATGGAATCAACCCAAATGGCCATCAGTGATAGATTGGATTAAGAAAATGTGGTAGATATACGCTATGGAATACTATCAGCCATGTAAAAGAATGAGATGATGTCCTTTGCAGGGACGTGGATAAAGCTGGAGGCAATCATCCTTAGCAAACTAACACAGGATCAGAAAACCAAATACTACATGTTCTCAACTTTTATGTAGGAGCTAAATGATGAGAACACATGGGAATACAGAGAGGAACAACACACACTGGAATTGACTGGAGAGTGGAGAGTGGGAGGAGGGAGAGGATCAGGAAAAATAACTAATGGATACTAGGCTTAATACTTGGGTGATGAAATAATCTGGACAACAACAAACCTGCACATGTACCCCAGAACTTTAAAAAAAGTTAAAAATCACACAGTACCCCATAAAGGTGAACAATTAGTATCAATTAAAATCAAAATCAAACCCCAAAACATTGTTAGCCAAAAAAAAAAAAAAAACCTATTTACACAGAGAAAACACCCTCTTAAGAACTAAAAATCAGGTGAGCCGTCATAGTACCTGGTTTTAACTATGGATTGCCAATACAGCCCCTACCTCACCAACCCCACCTATCCCCAGCAGCAGCAGGGTGGTACAGAGAGCACTTAGTACTCCCTAAGTACTAAGTAAAGGGGACTTTGTCTTTCACTTTAGTTACCAGCTTGGCCACAGTTGGTTAGAGCACCAAGTGAGCTCTTGGAGTCTTTGATTCCAGGACTTGACCCTTGGATGGCATCTTTGGCCCTGCCATGGGCCAGAAGAGTGCCCACTGCCCTGAATGGTGAGTTGCAGGCCAGGCAGCATTTACCACAATCAGACTTAAGAGCCCTTGAGTCTTAAGGGAAAATCGGCAGTAGTCTTGCAGAATTCCCCATGGTTTACAGTGGCTGTGGCTACAGGGTGAGGCTACTCTGCCTTTGAAAAGGGGAAGGAAGAGTAGCAAGAACTGTGTCTTGTGATTTTAGTGCCAGCTCAGCCACAGTATTACAGAACACCAGACTGAATTTTAAGATTTTTGATTCTACTCCCTGACTCTGTGGCAACACTTCTGGACCCACCCAGGGCTAGGGAGAACTTGGCAACTTGAAGGGAAGGACACAGGCATGGCTGGCTTTGCCACCTGCTGATTATAGAGCCCCAGAGCCCGGAGAAAACATAGGAAATAGCCAGAAAGTGGTTACAGATCCAGTGCTCTGCTTGTTTTTGATTTGACCCAGCACAGTCATAATGGTAGTAGCCACAGGGGTACTCATATCACAACACCTCTAGTTCTAGGTGGGTCAGAACAGAGAGACTCTATTTTGCGGGGAGAACATAATGAAAGAGAGCAAGAACTTCTGCCTGGTAATCCAGAGAATTCTCCCAGATCCTGTCCGAGACTATCAAGGTGGTACCTCTACGAGACTGCAAGAACCATAGTGTTATGGGGCTGGGGTGCTCCCTAAAGCATAATGGCATAAAAACAGATGCATAGACCTATAGAACAGAATAGAGAACCCAGAAACAGATCCACACAGTTAGAGTGAACTCATTTTTGACAAAGATGTCAAGAGCATACATAGGGAAAAGGCAGTCTTCTCTATAAATGGTGCTGAGAAACCTGGATATCCATATGCACAAGAATGTAACTAGACCCCTATCTCTCACCACATATAAAAATCAAATCAAAATGGGTTAATAAATCTAAGACCTGAAACTAAAACTCCTACAAGAAAACGTTGGGAAAATCTCCAGGATATTGATCTGGCCTAAAATTACTTAAGCAATACTCAACAAGTACAGGAAACCAAAGCAAAATCGACAAATGAGATTACATCATGTTCAAAAGCTCTCCAAAGCAAAGGACATGATAAACAAAGTAAAGAATGGGAGAAAATATTTGCAAACTACCCATCTGACTAGGGATTACTAATCAGAATACATAAGGAGCTCAAACAAATCTGCAGGAAAAAAAATCAAACAATCTGATCAAAAAATGGGCAAAAGATTTTTATAGACATTTATTGAAAGAAGACATACAAATGGCAAGCAGTCATATATAAACGTGCTCAGCATCACTGATAATCAGAGAAATGCAAATCAAAACTACGATGAGCTATCATCTCACCTTGGTTGATATGGGGTTTGGCTATGTCTTCACCCAAATCTTATCTTGAATTGTAGCTCCCATAATCCACATGTGTTGTGGGAGAGACCTGGTGGGAGGTAATTGAATGATGGGGGTAGTTTTTCCTGTACTGTTCTCATGATAGTGAATAAGTCTCACAAGATCTGATGGTTTTATGAAGGGCAGTTCCCCTGCACATGCTCTCTGGCCTACTGCCATGCAAGATGTGCCTTTGTTCCTCCTCTGTCTTCTGCCATGATTGTGAGGCCTCACCATCCATGTTGAGCTGTGAATCAATTAAATCTCTTTCCTTTTAAGTTACCCAGTCTTGGGTAAGTCTTTATTAGCAGCGTGAGAACAGACTAATAACACAGTACATCGCTACCAACAGTGAAGTGCTGCTATAAAGACACCTGAGAAAGTAAAAGTGACTTTGGAACTGGGTAACAGGCAGAGGCTGGAAAAGTTTGGTGGACACCAGAATGGTAAATGCACCAATGGCTTGCACCATGCAGCTGGAAAAGCTGCTGACACTTAATGCCAGCCTATGAAAGCAGCCAGGAGGGCACTATACTCTGCAAACCCACAGGGGAGGAGCTGCCCAACGCCATGGTATCCCACCTCTTGCATCAGCACGCCCTGGAAGTGAGACATGGCATCAGAGGTTATTTTGGAACTTTAAGGTTTAATGACTGCTCTATAAGATTTCAGACTTGCATGGAGCCTGCGGTCTCTTTTTTTGGCCAATTTCTCCCATTTGGGATGGGAGCATTTATCCAATGCCTGTACCCCCATGTTATCTAGGAAGTAACTAACTTGATTTAAATTGTACAGGCTTATAGGCAGAAAGGACTTACCTTGTCTCAGATGAGACTTTGGAGTTGGACTTTTGAGTTAATGCTGGAATGAGTTAAGATGTTTGGGGGACTGTTGGGAAGACATGATTGGTTTTGAAACGTGAGGACATGAGATTTGGGAGGGGCCAGGGGCAGAACAATATGGTTTGGCTATATCTCCACCCAAATCTCACCTTGAATTGTAGCTCCCATAATCCCCATGTGTCATGGGAAGGACCCAGTGGGAGATAACTGAATCATGGGGGCAGGTTTCTCCAATGTTGTTCTTGTGATAGTAAGTCTCATGAAATCTGATGGTTTCATAAAGGGCAGTTTCCTTGCACATGCTCTTTTGCCTGCCACCATGTAAGATGTGCCTTTGCTCCACCTTTGCCTTCTGCCATGATTGTGAAGCCTCCCTAGCCATGCTGAACCGTGAGTCAATTAAACTTCTTTCCTTTATAAATTACTCAGTCTTGGGTATGTCTTTATTAGTAGCATGAGAACAGACTAATACAATACACCAGTTAAAATGGCTGATATCCAAAAGACAGGCAAAAACAAACGCTGATGAGAAAATAGACAAACGGGAACCCTAGTACACTGTCGGTGGGAATGTAAATTGTACAACCAGTATAGAGAACAGTTTGAAGATTCCTCAGAAACTAGAAACAGAGCTAACATATGATCCAGATAACCCACTCCTGGGTATATACCCAAAAGAAAGGAAATCTGTATACTGAAGAAATAATCTGCACTCCCATGTTTGTTGCAGCACTGTTCACAATAGCCAAGATTTGGAAGCAACCTAAGGGTCCATCAACAGACGAATGGATAGAAAAAAAATGTGGTACATATACACAATGGAGTAGTAGTCAGCCATTAAAAAAAAAAATGAGATCTGGCCAGGTGCAGTGGCTCATATCTGTAATCTCAGCACTTTGGGAGGCCAAGATGAGTAGATCGCCTGAGGTCAGGAGTTTGAGACCAGCCTGGCCAATCTAGTGAAACCCCATCTCTACTAAAAACACAAAAGTTAGCCGGGTGTGGTGGCACGTGCCTGTAATCCCAGCTACTTGGGAGGCTGGGACAGGAAAATCACTTGAACCTGGGAGATGGAGGTTGCAGTGAGCCGAGATTGCACCACTGCACTCCAGCCTGGGCAACAGAGCAAGACTCCATTTCAAAGAAAAGAATGAGATCTTGTCATTAGCAACAACATGGATGAAACTGGAGATCACTATATTAAGTGAAATAAGCCAGGCACAGACTGAAAAACGTCACACATTTTCACCTATTTCTGGGATCTAAAAATTAAAACAATTGAACTTACGGGCACAGAGAACAGAAGGATCGTTTACCAGAGGCTAGGAAGGACAGTGTGGTTGGTGGGTGGAAGATGTGATGGTTAATGGCTACAACAAAAATAGAATGAATAAGATCAAGTATTTGATAGCACAACAGGGTGACTATAGTCGATAATAACTTGATGATACATTTAAAAATAACTAAAAGGATATAATTGGATTGTCTGTAACACAAAGGATAAATACTTGAGGGGATGGATACCCCATTCTTCATGATGTGATTATTTCACATTGTATGACGGTATCAAAACATCTCATGTGCCCAATAAGTATACATACCTAGTATGTACCCATAAAAATTAAAACTAAAATTTTTTTAAAAAGAAAAATTGGCTGAATCCCAGTAAGAATGGTAAGCTCTGTGTTATTGGAACTTACTTTATTTTCATCCCCATTGTTCCAGTTCTGCAATAGTCTTTGAAAACGAGCACCCTCAAAATCATAGTAGCTGTGAAAACCAGCAATCTAGCAGCAACTGGAGGGGGCATGCCCAGGAAATACTTGAAGGCCCTAATTTGTCACCTCTGGCTAAAACTAATACTCTCTGAGAGTAGGAAGTTAAGGCTCAGGTAAAGTTGCAAACTGCTGAGGCATTGAAAGTATGCCCCAACACTCACTCAGAGCCCTTTGGCAAAGTGTGGAAGATTTGTGATTCAAAGTATTTAAGGAAATCTCCATCCAAACGTTAGCTGACTCCTAAGTTAAATAAGCAGAAACTTTAGTCACAGTACACAACAAAGAATACAGACTTTATAGGATTGATCCAGGAGAGTCATTAAGCCAACAGTGAAAACAACAACACACTTTGAGGAGAGAAGGATCTGATTGCAAGACATTCAATATTATAATATTTAAAATGTTCAGCTTTCAATGAAAAATCATGAGACATACAAAAAAAGCAGGAATACATGAGAATGCATGAAAATGATATTTAATAAAATAGAGGATATGAATAAAAGGGAAAGAAATCATAACAAAAGAACCAAACAGAAATTCTACAGTGTGTGTATATATATATATATGAAATTGCTTCCATTATTATATATCTATAAATTAATATGCATTATTATATATTACATAATAGACAATATATATTAACATAGAATATATAACATATATTAAATATTAATATATATTGTCTATTATACAAAATACAACTGATTTCTATATGACTGCACTAATTTCCACTCTCATTATATATTATATATTACATATATTAATATATATTATTTATATATTATGTTATATATATTATTAATATATAACATATATATAATAATTATATATATAACATATATATATAAATAATATATATAAGAAAATGGTAGCTAAAGGAGGTCTGAAGTGGCCATATCCATATCCAACAAAGTAGACTTTAAGATAAAAATTTTTCCAGTGACAAAGGAGGACAATTTTAGAGCACTCTCAGTAACTTCATTTGAATTAGAAAGCATTGTTCAGAGAAAATATACAAGCTTAAAATGACCTCAAACAATGTTACTATTGACCAATCAAAAAAATAAAAAAAAGAAGACAAATTTAGTCATTATTTATGTGATTCATTGCAAGTGTAGGACATCTTTATAAACAAATCTATTTTTGCTTTTATAACTATTGTTAATTAACACATAATAATAGTACATATTTATGGGGTAAAGTATGACATTTTAATACATGTATACAATATGAAATAATCAAATCAGAGTAACTAGCATATCCATCACCTCAAACACCTATTATTTCTTTGTGTTGGGAACATTTAAAATCCACTATTGTAGCTGTTTGAAAATATACAATAAATTGTTCATTATAGTCACCCCATATTGCTATAGCACCCTAGAACTTATTCCTCTTATCTAGTTCAAATTCTATATCCATTGACCAACCTTTGGCTATCCCTTCCCTGATCCATCACATTTTCCTGCCTCTAGTAACCACTACAGTACTCTCTACTTTTATGAAATCAACATTTTTAGCTTCCACGTATGAGTGAGAACATGTGATATTTATCTTTCTGTTCCTGGCTTATTTTACTTAACATAATGTCCTGTAAGCTCGTGCATGTTGCCACAAATTACAGAATTTTGTTCTTTTATATGGCTAAATATTTTATTGGGTATATATACCACATTTGTCTTCATCCATTTATCTGCTGATGGACACATAGGTTGTTCCATATCTTGGCTACTATTAATAGTATTACAATAAACATGGGAGTGTAGATATATTTTTGACATACTAATTTCCCTTCCCTTGGATATATACCCAAAAGTGGCATTGCTGGATTGTAGGGTGATTTTATTTTCAGTTTTTTTATGGACTTCCATACTGATTTCTATATGACTGCACTAATTTTCACTCTCATTAACAGCGTATAAGCATTCCCCCTTCTCCACATCTTCACCAGCATTTGTTATTTTTTTGCCTTTTTTATAACAGCCATTCTAACTGGGATGAGATGATATCTCATTTTGGTTTTGATTTGTATTTCCCTGATGATTAGTGGTGCTGAGCATTTGTTCATATACCTGTTGGCCGTTTGTATAAAGAAGGACATTTTATAAAGATAAAAGTATAAGTATATCAGAAAGACATAACAATCATAAACATGCATGGAACTAACAACAGAGCTCAAAATACACTAAGCAAAAATTAACATAATTGGAGGGAGAAATAGATAATTTTTTTTTTTTTTAGATGGAATCTCACTCTGTCACTCAGGCTGGAGTGCAGTGGCACAATCTTGGCTCACTGCAACCTTCGCCTCCCAAGTTTAGTAGAGACAGGGTTTTACCACGTTGGCCAGGCTGGTCTCTAACTCCTGAACTCAAGTGATCCACCTGCATTGGCCTCCCAAAGTTCTGGGATTATAGGCAACAGCCACTGTTCCTGGCCAGAAACAGACAATTTAAAAGTAATAGTTGAGACTCCAATACCACACTTTCCACAGTGGATAGAATAACTAGTCAGAAGATCAACAAGGAAATAGAAAACTTGAAGAACACCATAAACCAACCAGACCTGACAGACATTTATAGAATGTCCTTCTTGTCTTAGCCTGTTTGGACTACTATAAGAAAATACTTCAATACTTCGGGTAATTTAGAAACAGTAAAAATTTATTGCTCACAATTTTGGAAGCTTAAAAGTCAAAGATCAAGGTGCTGGCAGATTTAGTGTTAGGTGAGGGCCTGTTACCCCTACATGGTGCCTTCTAGATGCATCCTCACATAGTCGAAGTGGTAAACGGGCTACCTCAAGCTCCTTTTATAAGGGCACTAATCCCATTCATAAGAGCTCTGCCTTCATGATCAAATAGCCTCCCAAAGGCCCCACATCTTAATACTATCACATTGGGTACTAAGTTTTAACATAGTAATTTTGGGAGAACACAAAGCTTTAGACCATAGCATTCTGCTCCTGGTACCCCACAATTTTGTACTTCTCACATGCAAAATACATTCATTTCATTAGCCCCAAAGTCCACATCTTCACCAGCATTTGTTATTTTTTGTTTTTTGATAGTCGTCATTCTAACTGGGATGAGATGACATCTTTCCAGAATCAACTCAAAAGCTTGAAGTCCAAAGTCTCATCTAAATATGATCTAAATCTGAAATGAATGAGACTTAAGGTGGGACATATTCCTGAGGCAAATTCCCCTCCACGTTTGAGCCTGTGAAATCAAACAAGTTATGTGTTTCCAAAATATAATGATGGGACAGGCATAGGATAAATATTCCTATTCTAAGAGAGAGAAATAGGAAAGAAGAAAAGAGTACCAGATCCCAAATAAGTCTAAAACACAACAGGAAAAATGCATTAAATCTTAAGGCTTGTGAATAGTTTTCTTTGACTCCATGTCCTGCTTTCCAGACACAGTGAGGTGAGGTTGGGCCTCCAAGGCTCCAGTTGGCCCCACCCCCCTCGCTTTGCTGGGCACAGCCCTCAGAGAAGCTCTTATAGATTGAAATTGGTTGCCTGCAGCTCTCCCAGACTGGGGTTGCACACTGGTAGCTTTATAGTTCTGGAGTCTCAGTGGCAGTCCCTCCCCCATGGGTCCACTGGACATTGCCTAATGGGAGCTCTTTGTGGTGACTCTGACTCTACAGTTCTGCTGGGCATTGCCCTAGCAAAGATGCTGTGTGGCCCTGCTACTATGGCAGTTTTCTGTCTGGGCCCTGAGGCTCTCTGGGGCATCCTTTCAAATCTAGGTGGAGGTAGGCATGCCTCCATAGCTCACGTACTCTGTACATCCCTGGCGATGACACTGCATAGGTGCTACCATGGTTTTTTGCCTGTGCCTTCCAGAGGAGTGCCTTGAGCTTCACCTGGGCACACTTGCACCACAGCAGGGGTAGCTGAGGAGTACTACGCCAGAATTGGGGAAGCAAAGCCTGGAAATAATTCTGCCCCCAAGACCCTAGCATTCTGGGTCTGTGGTGGGTGGAGCGGCCCTGAAGTTCTCTGAAATGCCTTCAGAAATACTCTTCCACTGTCTTGATAAATAGCATATGGCTTTTTTCTATCCATACCAATCTCCCTATCAAATGGTTGCTTGACCACACTCTTGGTGGTCTCTCCTGAACATGCTTTTTTATTCTTTACAACTTGGCCAAGCTGAGAATTTTCCAAATCTTTAAGTTCTGCTTCCTTTTTGATTATAAGTTCTGTCTTTAATCTCTTTTCTCATATTTTACTATAAGTAGTCAAGAGAAGCCATGCTGTACCCTCAGCACTTTGCTTAGATATTTCTTCCACCAAATATCCTATTTCATCACTCAGTTCTTCCTTCCACAAAACACTAGGACACAGACATAATTCAGCCAAGTTATTTGCCATTTTATAACAATAATTGCCTTTCCTTCAGTTTCAATAACATGTTGCTCATTTCTGTCTAAGCATTCATCAGAATAGCACTTACTGTTCATTTTTCTACTAACATTCTGTTCATGACCTCTTAGGTAATCTCTAAGAAGACTGAGGCTCTCTCTACAGCTCTCTATTTCTTTTGAGCCCCCACCGGAATTACCCTTTATGGTCCATTCATGGCAATAGAAGGCTTTTTTTTTTTTTTTTTTTTTTTTTAGCATGTACCGCCAGTCTTGTCCAGCCTCTACCCATTACCCAGTTTCAAAGCCACTACCACATTTTTAGGTATTTGTTACAGCAGCATACAGCAGCACCCTATCTCAATATCAATTTCTTAGTCCATTAAGATTGCTAAAACAAAATACCTTGGGTATTTCAGACTGGGTAATTTAGAAACAAGAAAAATTTATCATTCACAGTTCTGGAGGCTTAGAAGTGCAAGATCAAGGTGCTGGCAGATCTGTTATCTGGTAAGGGCTCATTACTCATGTCCTCACATGGAGCAAGAGGCAAATAAGCTCTCTCAAGTTTCTTTTTTTTTGTTGTTGTTATTATACTTTAAGCTCTGGGGTACATGTGCAGAACATGCAGGTTTGTTACATAGGTATACACGTGCCACGGTGGTTTGCTGCACCCCATCAACCCATCATCTACATTAGGTACTTCTCCTAATGCTTTCTCTCCCCTAACCCCTTACCCACCAACAGGCCCTGGTGTGTGATGTTCCCCTCCCTGTGTCCTTTTTCAACTCCCACTTATGAGTGAGAATATGCGGGGTTTGGTTTTCTGTTCTTGTGTTAGTTTGCTGAGAATGATGGTTTCCAGTTTCATCCATGTCCCTGCAAAGGACATGAACTCATCCTTTTTTTATGGTTGCATAGTATTCCATGGTATATATGTGCCACATTTTCTTTATCCAGTCTATCATTGATGGGCATTTGGGTTGGTTCCAAGTCTTTGCTATTGTGAATAGAACCACAATAAATATATGTGTGCAGGTATCTTTATAGTAGAATGATTCATAATCATTTAGGTATATACCCAGTAATGAGATTGCTAGGTGAAATGGTATTTCTGGTTCTAGATCTTTGAGGAATTGCTACACTGTCTTCCACAATGTTTGAACTAATTTACACTCCCACCAACAAGTTTCTTTTATAAGGTCACTAATGCCATTCATGAAGGCTCTGCTCTTGTGACCTAATCACCTCCCAAAGGTTCTACCTCTTAATACTATCACATTGGGTATTAAGTTTCAACATAAGCATTTGAGGAAACACAAAGCTTCAGACCATATAATACTGCCTGACAACAGAAGAATATGAATTTTTTTTTCAAAATCAATGGCACATTCTCCAGGAGAGCCCACTGTTAAACCATCAAACAAGCCTCAATATATTTAGAAGGAATAAAATGATTCAAAGTATGTTCTACAACCTCAGTGTTATGAAATTTAAAATGAATAACAGAAGGAAATTTGGGAAATTTACAAATATGCGGCAATTAAACAACACGTTTCCAAACAACCAGTGGGTCACAAAAGGAACTCTGAGGAAAACTGAAAAATACTTTGAAATGAATGAAAAACAAAAATACAACATATAACAGTTTAGTTATGTTGTTAAGCCATGCTTAGAAAGAAATTTCTGGTTGTAAACACCTATATTAAAAAAGAAGAAAGATGCCAGGCGTGGTGGCTCATGCCTGTAATCCCAGCACTTTGGGAGGCCGAGGTGGGCTGGTCACTTGAGGCCAGGATTTCAAGATCAGCCTGGCCAACATGGCGAAACCCTATCTCTACTAAAAATACAAAAATTAGTTGGGCGTGGTGGCACACGCCTGAAATCCCAGCTACTCAGGAGGCTGAGGCACGAGAATTGCTTGAACCTGGGAGACAGAGGTTGCAGTGAGCAAGATCGTGACACT
>NW_016107604.1:534585-543046 GCF_001604975.1 Cebus imitator
AAAAAAAAAAAAAAAAAAGAAAGACCTCAAGTGAGTAACCTAAACTTTTACTGTATTAAACTAGAAAAGGGTTAACCCAAAGCAGGAATAATAAAGGAAATGATAAAGATTAGATCAGAAATAAATGAAATAGAGAATAGAAAAACGGTAAGAATATCAATAAAGCTAAAGTTGGTTCTTTCAAAAGTCAACAAAATGGACAAACCTTTAGCTAGAAAATACTCAAATTACTAAAATCAGGGAAGAAAGGGAATATTATACCAATCTTATACAAATGAAAAAGAATTAAAAGTTAATACTATGAAAAACTGTAATAAAATTACATAGCACAGATGAAATAGATGCATTCCTAGAAATACACAAACCGCTGATCCTGACTCAAGAAGAAATGTAAAATTTTAATGGACTTATAAAAGGAAAAAAGATTAAACTGATAATTAAAAAAATTCTTACAAAGCAAAGCTTAGGCCCAGATGGCTTCACTGCTGGATTCTACCAGACATTTAAAAAAGACTTAACACAAATTGTACACAAACTTTTTCAAAAAATAGAAGAGAAGAGAACATTTTAAAACTCATTATATAAAGCCAGTATTAATCTGCTAGCAAAGCTAATCAAAAAATTCATAAGAACATAAAGCTACAGATCAATATCTTTTGTGGTCATTGATGTAAACATCCCTAACAAATTACAAGCAAGTTGAAACTGACAATATATTTAAAAGTTTACATACCACAACCAAGTGAAATTGATTTCAGGGATGCAAGATTCGTGCTGGAAAACTGGATATACACATGCAAAATAATAAGTTTGGACCTCTTTCTCATACTATATACAAACATTAACTCAAAATGTATCATAGACCTAAATATAAGACTTAACACTATAAAACTCTTAGACCTTAGATTTGGCAATGGAGTCTTGGCTCTAACATTAAAAGCATAAGCAGTCATGGAAAAAAAAATAGGTAAATTGGACTTCATAAAAATTAAAAAGATTTGTTCTTCAAAGGACACCATCAACAAAGTAAAAGGACAATCCACAGATACATAAATCTGTTAAGTGATTTGTATCTAGAATAAAGAACTTCTACAACTAAACAATAAAAAGACAACCCAATTTTAAATGATGAGCAAAGTATTTGAATAGACATTTCTCCAGAGAAGATATACAAATGTCTAATAAACCCATGAAAAGATGTTCAATATCATTGGTCATTAGGGAATTGCAAATTAAAAATACAGTGAGATACCACTTCATATCCACAATAATGGCTGTAATTAAAAAGTCAGACAACACAAGCATTGATGTAGAGAAACTGGAACCCCCATTCATTGCTGGTGGGATTGTAAAATGGTATAGCCAATTTGGAAAACAGTTAAATAGTTTCTCAAAATGTTAAACACAGAGTTACCATACAGCTCAGCAATTCCACTCCTAGGTATATACCCAAGAGAAATGAAAACATACTTCCACACAAAAATTTGCACATGAATCTTCCCAGCAGGATTATTCATAATGGACAAAACATGGAAATAATCCAAATGTCCATCAACTGATGGATAAACAAAACATGGTATATTAATTCTACAGAATATTATTCAGCTATAAAAAAGAACAGAGTATTGATACATGGTATAGCATGGGTGAATATTGAAAAAAATTATGATAAATAAGCCAGTCACAAAAGATCACATATTGCAGGGGTCCCCAACCCCTGGGCCACAGACCAGTACCAGTTTGTGGCCTGTGAGGAACCAGGCTATACAGCAGGAGGTGAGTGGTGGGCAAGCAAGCAAAGCTTCATCTATATTTACAGCTGCTCCCCATCACTTGCATAACCACCTGAGCTCCACCTCCTGTCAGATCAGCAGTGGCATTATATTTTCATAGGGGCATGAATCCTACTGTGAACTGTGCATGCACACTAGGTTGTACACTCCTTATGAGAATCTAATGCCTGATGATCTGTCACTGCCTTCCATCATCCCCAGATGGGACCGTTTAGTTGCAGGAAAACAAGCGAGGGCCCACTGATTCACATTATAGTGAGTTGTATAATTATTTCATTATATATTACAATGTAATAATAGTAGAAATAAAGTATACAATAAATGTAATGCACTTGAATCATCCTGAAACCATTCCCTCCCTCGTGGTTCATGGAAAAACTGGCTTTCATGAAACTGGTCCCTGGTGCCAAAAATGGTGTGGACCACTGACATATTGTATGATTCCAGTCATATGAAATGCCAGAATAGGCAAATCATTAGATAGAAAGTAGATTAGTTTTTGCCAGAGGCTGAGGAGGAAAGCACAATGTTGAGTGATTGCTAATGGACATGGGGTTTCCTTTTCAGGTGATGAAAATGTTATCAAATAAGATAGCGGTGATGGTGTTCTATGTCTATAAATATGCTAAAACAAGTGAAATATTGAACTGTATACTTTAAAGGGTAAATTTTATGGTATGCTAATTATATCTTAATAAAGACACCATTAAAAAACCTATGCCCAGCCAAGTGCAGTGGGTCATGTCTGTATTCCTAGCACTTTGGGAGGCCAAGGCGGGTGGATCACAAGGTCAGGAGATCGAGACCATCCTGCCTAACATGGTGAAACCCCATCTCTACTAAAAATAAAAAATAAAAATAAAAAAATTAGCCAGTCATGGCCTGTAATCCCAGCTACTCGAGAGGCTGAGGCAGGGGAATCCCTTGAACCTGGGAGGCAGAGGTTGCAGTGAGCCAAGATCACGCCACTGCACTCCAGCCTGGGTGACAGTGACAGTGTGAGACTCCGTCTCAAAAAACAAAAAAAAAACAAAAAACCTATGCCCATATTCCCAAATTCCTTATTCTAGTGAATGCCAGAATGATTCATCCATTTATATAAGCCAGTAACCTTCTTTGACAGATCTTATTCCTACTCCCTTTTTAGTCTGCCATCAATTCCTACCAATCTCTTCTCCTACATATGCCTGTCCAGGCCTTTGTTTTTCTACCACCATCCAAGCCCAAGTCACCATTATTTCTTGCCTGAAATATCTAATAGTCAATTAACTAGTCATCTGCATCTGCTCCTACCTGTTCCCCTATTCATTCTTCACCTAACAGTCAGAGTAATCCTTTCAAAATGAAAAAAAAATTTTTATTAAATTAAAACTTACATAAAAGTGTATACATTCTTAGCATCTGGTTTTGTGAATTTCTACAAAGTGAATATGCCCATGAAAACACCACTCAGATTAGGAAATAAAACAGTACCAACATCTCAGGAGCACCCCCACCTTATGTTCCTTTGCATTTAGCACTACCTCTTCTCTCAATATCCTTTCTACCAACGTATGTTGGTTTCATCTAGTTCTGAAGTGTATGCAAAGGGGGTCATAGAAAGAGTACCCTTTTGTATCTGGATTTTTCCATTTGATATTATGTTTGGGAGATTCATCCAGTTATTGTGTGTAGGAGCAGATCATTAATTTTTGTTGTTGTATTTCATTTTTTGATTTAATATAATTTATCCATTCTACAGTTGATACGACTGCTGTTGATGTAATAGTCCAGTTCTGGGTTGAGGCCGTTATGAACATACTTGTATAAGTATTTTGGGATTCATAAGTATGCATCTCTGTTGAGTATATACTTTGAAGTGAAATTGCTGGGTCATAGGTTATGTGCGTGTTTGGTGTTGGTAGATACTTTCAAGTAGTTTTCCAATGTGGTGGTACAATTTTACACTTCCACCAGCAGAGTATGAGAGTCTCAGTTGCTTCATACTCTTACCAGCACTTAGTATTGTCAGTCTTTTAAAATTTGGCCATTTTGATGGGTATATAATGGTATCTTATTGTCATTTCCTCAATGAAAAATAAGGTTAATACTATTTTAGATAATTAATGACCATTTGATTATACTCTTCTGTGGGATTCCTATTCAAATATTTTGCTCATTTTCCATTGTGGTACCTGAATTTTCCTCATAATATTCTAGATCTGAGTCTTGTGGCTTACCGATTCACTCTCTTATTGGCGTTCTTTATGAACATAAATTCTTAAAATAGACCAATTTATTGATCAATATGGTCCAATTTATTGATCTTCTCCTTTGTGTTTGGCACTTTTAGTGTCTTATTTAGAAATCTTTTCCGAGGTAATGAAGCTTTTCTCCTACACTATCTTCTAGAAGTTTTATTGTTTTATCTTTTACACCGAGGTCCACAATTTATCTGAAATTAATTTTTGGTTATCGTATAAACTAGAGGTTAAGATTCATTTTTCTTTCCATGTGATTTTCCAATTGACCCAAAACCATTTATTGATAAGAATATCTTTTGCCTACCAAAATGAAAATTTAATTATGCTGCATTGGAGAGGAGAATAAGACTCTAGGCTTGGGATTTGAAATTATTTCTTATGGTATATTTCAACCTGAAACCAAGGAGTTATGGCTAAACTCCACCAGAAAGCCCCTGTTACCTAGAACTGGTAAGGAGCCCTCCAATCTGGAAGGAGAACAGAGAAGTAATCTTGAAATTTTAATTTTTACCATACTCAATGGCATAAACTATCTGAGTAGTTATGAATGAACTTCTGTTGATGGTTATACCCCTAAATCTCCCCAAAACTGAAAATAATTATGTCTACCCCTAGAGAAATGAGTATTTGCTGGGCAAATGACCCTCTGAGGAGAAAGGTGCTGACAATCCTTTGGGTACAAAATGCTCTGATCTTCTTAGGTTATAGGGATGTAAGTAAACTGTTTTGTCTTTTTCTCATTTCAGTATTGCAAAGACGTAGAGAATTAACTTTTAATTTATATAGGACTTTGGATTTTTCCCACTGCCAATCAGATTTCTGGGCAAGAACTCTTCATGAATTTTCTGACAGCTACGTAGATCACATGGGTCAGATTTCTGGGCAAGACCTCTTCATGAATGTTCTGACAGCTACATGGATCATATTCTTCCTGATATCTGATCCCTGATCCTCATGGGTGCCTGGAAATCTGAAACATCATACAGCTGGCCTCTTACTCATTCTCCCTACACCACTGAGCTTCAGTGTTGGCCCTTCCCTAGGCTTAACGTCTTGTCCTATGTTTGCTGACAGCCCCTTTGAAAAATTCTTGTAACATACAGATACTGTCCAAGCTTTTGAGCAAGTCTATTCCCCTTGATTTCAACTGTTCTGTTGATTTTCCCCAGCCTACTCCCTTACCACACCCTTCTTTGCTATTCATACTTGGTATAGTTTCTAGCACTCATCATGCTGATTCATGCCTCTGTACTTTTAGTTGTAATGTTTTGCCTGCCTAGACCACCTTCATTTCCCCACCTTCATTTCCACGATGGAGGTGAAATTTTGAAATCTTCAACAATCTAATAGTCGCCAGGAAGCTTTTCTATGTCTTAGGTAAGCAAAATGCCTCATACCTACATCTATATCCACATATACCACATGATACCAGAGAGTGTGTTTATGTGTCCATTTCTCTTACGTTGGTTCTATATCTTATCTTTGATCTCCCAACATCAAACACAAGGCCTGACACATTATGGTTGTTTAATCAATTCATGTTGAATGCACCTGAACTGTAATAGTACAAGGAAAAAATTAACTTGCTCAGAAACTCTTGCATTTGGAGCTGAGGACCAAGTGGGCTGAAGTATTATACATACTACTGAGGCTGCTTGCCTTGGTTGGGGTCAGCCTGGACAACCATTCAGTCTATAGTCAAAGAGGAGACTTAAACCTCAAAAGTTCGCAATTTGTATACAGACTCTCAGCTTATAGAATCAAAACTCCTTTTGTGACATATTTGTTTCTAAAATTAAATAAATAAGTTTTAAAAGGCAACTGAATGTCCTCCATCTCATGTTTTCTTAAGCCAGCAGCAGACTGTATGACACATCCTTCAAATAACTGCGGTGTTCTGAGGAAGTGTTTTAAAAAACACAGCCCAGCCAACAAGAGCACTCAGGGATCTTGCTGTTTATTTTTGAGCATTAAAATAAGTTAAAATTGCAGTGGTTACTGAGTGTAGACTCATACCATAATAGCTCATTAGCCCTTTTAAAATATCCTGCATTGGAAAAATCTTTTATGCTAGAACCCATTAAAATTTTGAAAGTCTTACATGGCTTTTTAAACCTTATGCTCAAATAATTTAGTTGGTGCTTACATTTTAAAAATCTGTGAATAATAAATAAAAAATAGTATAATGATAGCTTAGCTCAATTATTATTCTTACTGTAGTTGGTAACTTACAATACTTAAGTAATTACCTAATATAGCAGCTAGAATCCAGAAAGATGCAAAGAGTTTTGACTGTATTTTTTCCCCATTTGCTCCCCAATTATGTATATTTCATGCCCCTCTTTGCTCTGCTATGTGTTCCAGGGGGCCCTATGGACTGCATTATCCAAGATTCCTTTTCCATATGATTTCTGGTTGTGCTATGCTTATAGAGATATTCATGAGGGATTAAAGAGTAGTAGAAAAGAGGTTGGGGTATTTCTGTACCTGCTTTTTCTATACACCAGGGCAACATTTCAGGCATGGCTGTGTTTCTGCATGACTATAGCTCCTCTGCCCCCCTCCACAGCTCCAGGTCTTCTCCTATTGGGAGTGATGATGGTTTTCCACTGAGAACAGTCTCTGAGTGCCTCAACATCCTTTGTTGGTTTTCTTAATCAAGCCCACACCCTTGTAATTAGTCCCTTCATTAATGTATTTTATTGGATTCATCTTGTTGAATCCTGCTACTTGCCAGGATTCCAACTGACACAAACTAAATTTAATGTATTTGTAGAGACCACTTCATATCAAAATTGAGGTAAAGTCCTCCTATTCCCCATGGTGAGGATTGAATTAAAAGAGAAAATAGCAGAACTCATTAACAGAGATTTATAATTCACCAAGCAGTTACCAGTGAAGCTTAAGAATAGGAAATACCATTTTGAAGGCATCTTAATACCCTCACTGCACTATGAGAGATCCATGAATCTAAAGGGAAAAAGTGTCAAAGTTTTAAATCAAGGGATGCATTCACAAGAAGAAAATCCCCACATTAACAAGGCAAAAGGCAAATAAATGACACCCAATCTTTACATAAAGTATAGAGACTTGATACTATCACTTGGTTGGACTGCAATAATGATTTGTCTCTTCTCTCTCCATTATTGATGTAACAAAATTCTTGTAGCACTGTTCCTTTGAAGAGCCACAGACTTGTTATAAGACTAAGCATTGTAACTATCCCTATCCCATTAGGGCCCAAGGTGAGAGGATGTAAGAATGGATCAGGAGAGGTGACCTCAGGGGAGCTGAAACAAGACCAGAAACAAAAGATAGAAAAATGTTCAGATTACTGATAGATTCCAAGTAAATCTAAAGCTAGGTAGAAATGTGCCAGGAAGAATGATCAGAGATTGAAATAGGTCCAGACTAGAGAAGGGATCTGAATAATAGGTACCAGTATCCAGGAAAGAGACCCAGAAGGCAACTTTAAGAATACAAGGAATACCAACCCTTACCTCATTCCATGTTTTATATATTTTCATTACAAGGATAAAAGCAAAACCTAATAAGGCTGATCCAAAGACCCTGGCTGTAGTAGAATAAAAAATGTTAAGAGAAAAGCAGTTCCTGATGACAAGACTGGAAGAAATCATTTGTACTCTAAAATACCATTGTAGATTGGCTGATTAAATAAAAAATAAAATTGTGTTTTCAGGTTTCTTGAGTTTATGTTTCAACCCAGTGCTACAATGAATCAGGGTTTAGAGGTTTAGCGGTAGACACAAATTCAACTTGTTTTTTGAGACTATAATTTCTTTTAAAAGATACAAGTGAACTTCCTTGGAATTAAAAAAAAAGAAAGTTTGTTTTTCGTTTTTTCTTAAAAAAGAAAAACCAGTATTTAACGCTTTTGCTTCCAGCCAAAATGTAATAAAAGGGCTGGCTTAATTTCTCACCTGAAATAACCAAATAGTGGACAAAATACATGAATCAATTATTTTCAATACAATGAACATCAGGGAATGAGAGACTGTGTATTAATTAGGGTTCTCCAGATAAACAGAACCAACAGGGGTCATAAAAAAAATGAGAATTGGCTTACATAATTGTGGAGGTCAAGAAGTTCCATAATATGCTGTCTACGAGCTTAAGAACAAAGAAAGTGTTGGGGGTGAAATTCAGATTAAGTCTAAAAGGCCTGAGGACTGGCATTGCGGCCAGGGGGGAACAGTGGGAGGGTAGGGATGGTGTAAGTCACAGATGGAGTCTGAAAGCTTGAGATCCCAGAGCATTGATGTCTGAGAACAGGAGAAGACGGATGTTCCAGCTCAAACAAGACAGACCAAATTTGCCCTTCTTCTACCTTTTGTTCTACCCCGACCCCCAATGGATTGGACAATGCTTGCCTACAATGGTGAGTGTAATCTTCTTTACTCAGTC
>NW_016107604.1:543266-546494 GCF_001604975.1 Cebus imitator
TACCTGAGTTAAGGAGACAGAACTCAGAATCTGTCTCCTGGGAGATCAAAACACCCATAGTTCACAGGACAGAGTACCCGAGAGAAGAGTGCTACACACAAAGAGAAACCTGGAGATTTACAGAAGGGCCTACTCAAGTATTCAGCTAGGTATGCATTGATCACTGTACGCATATAAGGAAACCAACTAAATCTGGGAAAGGAATTATCTAAAAGGATTACAGGTCTCATCACAAATAAATGATAAATATATGAGGTAATACATATGTTAATTAGCTTAAGTTATTTTGCAATATATACATATTTCAAAAATTTCTGTGGTACACCATAAGGATATGTAATTTTAATTTGTGAATAAAAAATAAATAAGAAGAGGAGAAAAAGGAACAATACTTAGTTCTCTAAAGGGTTGGGAATTTTTCCTGCTCCCAACAGCCAGACTAGCAAACCTCACAATTGACAGGGCATTGAAAATAGCGCACAGAAGTGACTGGCCTCAATAGTGGAGGATAGCCAGCCTTAGACTGAATACAACTTTGGTCCTGCCTAAAAAGTCTTAAAAGCCAGACCTCAAAAGATCAAAGTATTTTCAATTAATTTAAATGGATACTAGAAAAAAATATCTCAGTCATATTTAAAGGAATAAAATATATTCAACATCCAAGGTAAAATTCACAACGCTGGTATCTGATCAAAATTAGCAGTCTAAAAAAGCATTGTTAATGTGTACACTTTATATGGGTAAATCCAATGGTATGTTAGTTATATTTCAATAAAGCTGTGAAAAATCTTACAAAGCAAACAAAGAAGAAGGAAAATACAACTTATAATAAAGGGTAAAATCAACAAATTGAAACCAATCTATAGTTGACACAGAAGTTAGAATTACACATGGACATTTAAAAAGTTATAACAATATTTCATATGTTCAAAAAATAAAGTAAAAACAAGGAAAATGTTCAATCCTCTAGATATGAAAACTACATTTTCTGAGGTAAAAAAATATGCTGAATGAAAATAATAGCAAAGTAGATCTCACAGGAGAAAAGATTGGTGAGGCTGAACTTGACATAGCAGTAGAATCTATCTAAATGAAACAGACAAACAAGGGGAAAATGAACTCAGAATCAATGATAAGTGAAACAACCTAAGGTAGCTTAATATATTTGCAGTTGAAGTCTTGCAGAGGAAGGAATGCAGAAAAAAAATGTTTAAAGAAACAATAGCCAAATATTTTTACAAATTTCATGAAAATTACAAACTTGCAAATTCAGGAATTTCAAGGAAACTCAACACCATCAATGTGCGGAAAACTATACCAAGTAACATTAAAATAAGCTTTCTCAAAACCAGTGTAAAGGGAAAATCTTTAAATCTACCAGAGAAAAAAAGATATATTGTATACAAGGGAACAAAGATAAAGATGATAACAAATTTCTTTTTAGAAGCAATAAGACAGCTTATTTGGAAGCAATAAGCAAGGCAATAGTAATGCAATATTTTTAAAGTACTGAAAGAAAGAACAGAACTTCAACTTGGGTTTCTATAACTATTGAAAATATCTTTTAAAAACAAATGTGAAATAAAGACATTTTTAGACATAGAAAAGCTGAAATAATCTACCAGGAGACCTCCTGTACAAGAAATGCTGAAGGAAGTCCTTAAGGCAAAAGGAAAAAATAATACTAGATGGAAATACTGATCTACAAAATAGAATAAAAAGCACATGAAATGGTAACTATATCAGTGCATACATAACGCTATTTAAATTTCTATAAAAGATAATGGACTATTTAAACAAAAATAATAAAATGTCATGGAGCTTATAAATAAAATGTATGAAAACAATAGCACAAGGCCAGGAGGGAAGACACAGAAGTATATTACTGTAAGACTCTTATAATATATATGAAGTAGTATATCACTTGAAGGCAGACTGCAATAAGTTAAAGATATATACTATAAACCCAAGAAACTACTAATAGGTAATGAGCCAACAATGGAAATAATATGGAATCACTTTTTAAAAATAAAATAATTAAAAAGAAAGGAAATAGAAAGAAAATAAAAAAGCACAGATGAGACAAATAGAAAACAAATAGTAAGATGGTAGATTAAAATCTAACCATGTTAATAATTAGATGACATGTAAAGATAAAAGATGTGAATACCCTAATAAAAGGCTGAGATTGTCAGATTAAATAAAAAAGCAATATCCAACTGTATGCTTCCTATAAAGATGCAAGTAGGTTAAAAGTAAAACCATGAAAAAAGATATCCTACACTAACACTTATCAAAGACAGCTGAAGTAGAAAATGCAAATTAAAATAACAATGAGATACCATCTTCCACAAGCCAGAATGGCTGTTATTAAAAAGTCAAAAAATTACAGAAGTTGGTGATGATGTGGAGAAAAATGAACGCTTATACATTGTTGGCAGGAATGTAAATTAGGACGACCTCTATGGAAAATAGTATGGAGATTTCTCAAACAACTAAAAATAGATCTATTTGATTCAGCAATCCCACTACTGGGTATATGCCCAAAAGAAAGTAAATCATTATATCAAAAAGATACCTGCAACCATATGTTTATTTCAGCATTATTTGCAATAGCAAATATGGAATCAACCGGTGTCCATCAACAAGTGATTGGATAAAGAAAATATTCTATGTATATATTATACCATGGACTACTACTCAGCCATAAAAAATAATGAAATCATATCTTTTGCAGCAACATGGATGGAACTAGAGGTCATTATCTTAAGCGAAATAATTCATAAGCAGATAGTAAAATACTGCATGCTCTCACTTGTAATTAGGAGCTAAATAATGTGTACACATGCACATAGAGTGGACTAATAGACATGGGAGACTCAGAGGGGTGAGAGGGTGGGACAGGGGTGAGGGAAGAGAAATAAATTAATGCATACAATGTACACTATTTGGGTGATGCCTAGTATACTAAAAGCTCAGACTTCATCACTTTGCAACGTATCCATGTAACAAAATGGCACTTGTAACCCCTAAATCTATACAAATTTTTTAAAAAGCAAGATCGAGTAGCCATATTACTACTAAACAAAGTAGATTTCCAAACAAAACATATTGCCAGACATAAAGAAGGCCATTTAGGCCGGGCGCGGTGGCTCAAGCCTGTAATCCCAGCACTTTGGGAGGCCGAGGTGGGCGGATCACGAGGTCAAGAGATCGAGACCATCCTGG